>NW_026718951.1:0-36370 GCF_029784015.1 Lycium ferocissimum | reverse complement strand
TCGTTCTTAAGCAAACGGAACAAAACGATGACATATCGCCTCGAGAAAATCGGACGATAGGCGTATATGTATGTGTATGCTCTTTGTGGGGATGGCACGATTACTTACTTCAATTCATGTTTCCAGAATCATAACACATGTCAAAGCATATCATGGACTCATCATATTCATCGTTCGACTTGGGTACCATAATCAAAAGATTTCTTTAACATTATATAGAAATAAGTCAATTAAAAACCGTAGTAAGAGGTCTCGGATTTTTGTGGGCCCACCTCGGGTCAAGTCGGGCGGCGGACATAAATTATGGATCATAGACTTTATGAACTCATTTATGAGCGTTTGGAACAATCCGGGTCCATTAGGGAAGGTTTCATGCATACAAACCATTTCGACGATAAGTTGTGAAGGAACAAAGTTCAATTGTCTTGAACAATTTGACGCTATTTTCAATCTTGTATTATGAGACGCGGGAAGCAATCGGGCCCGCTTTCAAGCCTAGTATGCTCGAACATGCCAAGAAAGAATAGGGAAGGCCCCACATACCTTTGTTATGCCTTACGCTCGTCAAATCTTGATTCCCGTTTAGCCGAAAATCTGCAAATGGTCATCTTTACCAAGCACTATTCATGCAAGTTTAACATTACGACTCCGGTTAAATATTGGCTACCGAAATTTTACAAGCACCTCCCTATAAATATGACACCCCCGAGATTCAACCATTTCAACACAACCAACAACAACCCAACAAAACATCAAGAACATCAACAACCACAACTTAATACAATAGAGCCTATTTAGTCATTTTTCCAACATAATGATATAACCCTCATTCCAACTTCGCATTTCCAACCCAATTCCAATATTTTCACATTCATCATTCATCAAGATCATCACAATACCATTCGGAGACACACCATAACATTTCTACAATATATACAAGATATACAAATTACGCCAATTTTTCCACCAAAGCCATAACTTACTCAATTCTTCCAATCTTTAACATTACTCACAATTTACCCCTTAACCATTTCATTTTCATAATACCATAAAATCATACTAAAATGACATAAGTTCCTACATTTCATTTCAAGGCAACTTATACCATTTTACCTTCATTTACATTACAAGGATCACAACAAGCTTGGAAATTTTTTTCTTTCTTTTTCTTTTTTTTTTCCTCCAAGGCCGACGGCCTCCTCCTTTTTTTCTCTTGTTCTTTCTTTGTTGTTCTTGAAAATTCTATGGATGATCATGCAAGATCATCCCTTATATTAATTAGTCACATGCCTATCACATGACTAATTAATATTGGACTTGGCCATCCTTTTTTAGGCAGTGGCCTACCACCTCCATGTATCGGGCCTCAATTTTTCTTCCAATTTTTCTTGGCCCAATTAGTTGAAAACTCGTTTTGTAATTTTCGAAACTAATTTCTAAAATTCCAAATTTGCCCTCGGCCTTCTCCGACGTCTTACCCCGATAAATTTTCCGTAGAACAACATAAGCATATTGACTAGAATCAAGAAATCGACTTATAACATACAAGTCACAATTATTTCAAAATTTTTCCGAATATGCGAAAATGCCGGATGTAACATTATCACTCTTCTCCTTGGTTGATTTTTAGCTCAAATTGAAGACAACGCAGCGTACAACACTTTTCTCTTCATGGGCTTCGAATTCTGGGCTCGATTTTGGTCAAAATTGGTTTTTCTTCTCTCCAAGGTTCTTCTCTCTCTCTTTCCAGAATTTTCTGGGTATTCTTGGTCTGAAAAATGAGAGGAAAGGGCTGAAATTAGACTTAAATAGGCATGGGTCATGGGCCTAACCCGATTGGGCCCGGCTTTGGGGGCCTAGCCCACCGACCTTCTCGCCTTAAACGACCCTATATTTCCTTATCCCGATGTCACCTGTGGTCCCACGACCTATGGTTGGAAAGATAATTCGATTATCTACAACTTCTATCTTTGGTGTTTTTCCAAATTACAAACTTATAATTCCGTTTCTGCTTTGAAGTCGATCACCCGAAAACATTACTTAAAAATATTTGTTTGGAGGACTTCCACTTTGATTTGGCTCAAGGGTCCTTCTGAGTTATGTTTAACTTCACATATATGATTCCTATAAATTGTCGCATGTCCCAAAAAAATCTCGGTGTGTGGACCCCACCTCGTTGCGAATAATCCGACGTACAAAAAAATACGAAATATAATGCTGTCAACGTGAGTTTAAATTATGAAGCAACAACATGATTGTCAACTTTTGGACTCCAATTTTTCTTGGTCATGGCCGAATGGCCCTTGTTCTTTCTCCATGCTTCTTGAATTTTCTAGGGTGTTAAATGATGAAGATGACTTAATTGTCATCTTTTAGCCACTTATATATTACTTCCATGTGGCCCATGGCCCACACCCCACACAGGCCACATATGGCCATTTTCATGAAATATTCTTTTTCCAAAATTTCACTTCTAGCCCCAAATTCTCATGAAATGCTTAACTTTTCATAATTCACTTTTAACCCCAAATTTTCCTTATTCCAAATTTACCCTTAACATTCCATACCAATAAAAAGATGAATATGCAACTTATGCATTAAAATCAACAAAATCGAAAATTAAAAGTCTTGTCCATAACTTGTCGCAACCAACTTAGAATATTCCAACGTACAAAGTACGGGGTATAACACTTTTGAAATCCAACCATACAAAAGACATGTAAACCATAGTTTGACTATATTAAAATGCCAACATCATGAAGCAAATATGAATCATAAACATGCTCGGAACTTCGGAATAGAGTTGCCCCCAAGGCTCATAATATATCATAGCTTACTTACGTCTAGGACATGCCAAAAGAAAGGAAGGGTAAGCCTTACATACCTTGATTGCTTCCTAAGCTAATCCAAACTCATGTCTCGGCTTCTCAAAATCTACAGCAAGGTCATTAAGTACCAAACATTAGCCATAAACATCGAAGAATCCAATTCCAAGCCATTACTTTTTCTACAGAAATTTGGGCAGCATTTCCCCTATAAATTGGACATCCCCGAGAATTTAACTCGGCCAAATCATTATCAACAATACCAACAAACATAATAACAATATCCATAAGCAATTCCAAACGCATTCTAACATTAACAACCTTCATCCACATAATTCGACGACATTTCATTTACCTTCCATTTAACTACATACATTCAAATCAATATCGACGCTCACATATTCAAATACTAATCCGAGATCATTCAAACAAAATTCAAGAATGCTTCAAACAATCCACCCAACATTCAAACAATCCAAACAATACACCATGGAACCCGAAACCTTCCCAACTCAACATGAACAACAATAACATATTTCTTTCTTTCAAACTCATAAACTACTCCAACAATCCACACTTTAACAACATCGTCTTCATAAATACAAGAAATTACATTTAATTCACATTAGCTTTCAAAACAGCCCACACACGATTGTAATCTCAATTTGAACCATTAAACTTTCATTTGCATCATTGAATCCACAACACAACAATCCAAAACTCTAAATAAAATTTGTTCATCATTCCTACATAACACCACATATACACGGCCAAGCTCACAACAATTATAACTTCAACTTGAACCATTCAATACCTTCATTCTCATCACATAATCCATGACAACAACAACCAAAATACTAAGTAAAATCAATTTGCCATAACTTGCCAAAAACAGCCCCTATACGGCCAACATCAACATACATAAATTCCATAATTTTTCATCCATTTCTACACACTACAACCACACTCAAACATGCTAAATACAATTAATTCATCACTCCTACACCATACAACATATACACGTCCACACACAACACACCTTGCTTTGATGAATTTCATTCATTTCCACACTCCACAACATACACAAACCATGCATAACATATAAAAGGAGGATTAAACTTACCCTTTTCCACTTTGTTCTTCAACTTGGCTAGGGTTGAGATTTGCAAGAACCAAGGATTTGTTTGCTCCAATAACCACTTCATGTTGTTTAGGACCTTCCAATTAGTTGAAACACATGAAAAAAATAATTTTTTAAAGAAGAATTTGGTCTTCCATTTTCTTTCTCTTATGGCCGAATGGCTTATTTGTTGCTTCTCCAAGTTTCTTGATTTTTCTAAGTGATGGAGAAGAAGAATATGATGACTTAGTCATCTTTTGTCCACTTATATAAATCACACAACTGCACCATGGACCACACCACACACATGGCCACATATGGCCATTTTCATGAAATAATTAGTTTCCAAAATTTCACTTCTAGCCCTTAATTTTCATGAAATGCCTAACTTTCCATAATTCACTTTTGACCCCAAATTTTTCTTATTCCAATTTTACCCTTAACACTCCATGCCAATGAAAAGATGAATATGCAACTTATGCACTTTTAACAAAATCGGAAGAAATTACAACCTTGTCCTGAACTTATCATGACTAACTCGGATTATCCCAATGTACCAAAATACGGGATATAACAGTTTCATATCTCCGTATCCCCGTCACACATCATAACACATCATAACGCCATAACACGATAAACACCAAATATAAACGGAACCCGGCCCTCTGCGAGGAGCTCGGTGAACCGTAACACGATCACACCGGAATATAACATAGTGCGCACGATACATAACCGGCCGGGGACTCGGCGAAAGAGGTAACAACCATATGCACGAGCGAGTCGTGAGCAACTATATGCAGTTTAAAACATTTTCAAAGACTCGATAGAATAATCAAAATGAACCATCATTTAAAAACCAAGACGATAGTCAAATCAAGTTTCTTCCGAATGTCGCTCAAGAACATATCAAATAGAGCTTTAGGAATCATGGATACGTATCAAACCATATGACATAGCTTATGGAAATTAGGGGCATAATCGTCATTACAAACTCGATAGAGAAGTAAGTAATCGACGCTCGAGGGTTAAGACGTTAATCACACTAAATCCTTTCAAAAGTCGTTAGTACTACACAAGGGAAAGTCTCGGGGCCCACGGACGAGTATCAAACCAATCCGAGCCCATCTATGAAAGTTGGAGACCTTATTCATTATAGAATCTCCTACGTATGCTTCGAAGCGATCCGAGCTCGTCTATAAAAGTTACGGTCGTTCGTAGTTACGGAATCCTTTAAAAATAACATTCTTTATGCAACATTGAAACCCAACCATACAAAAGACTTAAGAACCATAATTTGACCATATTAAGAACGTTAACATCAAGGACTGAATAAGAATCGTATACGTGCTCGGATCTTAAGAATGGAGTTACCCCGAGACTCGTATCATAGCCTACTTACAACTAAGACATGCCAAAAGAAAGAAAGGATAAGCTTCACATACCTCGTCCGCTTCTTAAGCTAATCTGAACTTAAGTCTCGGCTTCTCAAAATCTACAATAACATCATTTGGCACCAAACATTAGTCATAAGCGCTTAGAAATCAATTCTAAGCTAGCACCTCATTTACGTAAATTTGGGCAAGCTCCCCTATAAATTCAACAACACCGAGAATTCAACTCGGCCAAATCTTCAACAACAATACCAACAACCATACTAACAACATCGACAACTAATTTAAAGTGCATTCTAACGTCAATAACTCTTTTCTACATAGTTCGACAACCTTTAATTTACATTCAATTCAACTACATACAATCAAGCCAATATCAATGCTCGCACATTCAAGTACTAATCCGAAATCATTCAAACGAGATTTACGAACACTTCAAACAATCCACATAATATTCAAATGGCCCAACCAACTTACCACCTCACCCGAAACCTTTCAATTTCCATATGAACAACAACACATTTCTTTCTTCCAAATTCATGAACTCCACCAACAATCTACACACTAACAACATTAACCTCAATAATACAAGAAACTATAATAAAATCATATTACCTTCTCCAACAACCTACAAACAATTACAACTTCAATTTGAATCATTAAACCATAATTTTCACCATAGAATCCATGCAACAACAATCAAAACTACTAAATATAATTTATCCACTATGTTCTACAAAACATCCACCATTCGGCCACAACACCCACATCCCAATTTCATGAATTTCATTCATTTCTACACTCCACAACACATATAAACCATCCATAACATATGAAAAGAGGATTAAAACTTACCTTCTTCACTTAGTTCTTCAACATTTTCTTGTTCCCATGCTCCTCTAACTCCAAATGAAATTATATTCATGACTATGCGTTCTTGCTTCGATTAGTACTTCGTAGCTTGAAATTTCACTCAAAATCCTCAATTTTAGGTGGCGTATGAGAGCCCTTTTTATGGCTGAATTTTTTTGGAAATATTGGAACTTTTGTGCTGAAAAAAATGAGATTTTTGTCCCTTAAAACGGAATGCGAAGTCGGTTTTACTGCTACGGACTGTAGCGATGCGTAGCGGTACCGCGGAATCTTTGTTTTGCGTCGACGATTCGATTTGTAACGTCTATAATTCTCTACTCCGATGTCCTATCAATGAACGGTTTGTTGCATTACAAACTAGACTCGACGAACTTCATTTCAGTATTTTGAAACACCTTAAAACTCCACATATACTATGAGATATGCGCCTCCAAGGTTGACTAAAATCGGTCCCGCGTTTCTTAAATTTTCGTCGAACTTATTTTCTTCAATTTGCTCAATCCCGAAATATTCCGAAATTCTCCATACATGATATTTATCACTTATTACACTAATAATGGCCATGTTCAGGTGTTTCAAAATATTCTTTCCCGATTACAACTTACGAGATCGTAATTCACCCTTTTTCTTCGTTGTTACGTACTCTCCATGGCTTGTGCCTTTCAAAACATCCTATTACTACGATGAGGTACATGTCAAACTCATGCTCTAAAAACGCGGGGTATAACATCCCAGAAAGCTACGTACCTCAGTAGGTGTCGTTGGTCTAGGCTAATTCTTTACGGCCTCAATCTTCTGTGTATCCACCCGGATGCCATCAGCTCCAATAATATGCCCCAAGAATGCAACTGAGGTCAACCAGAATTCACATTTAGAGAACTTAGCATACAATTTCTGGTGCTGGAGCACCCCAAGTACCGCTCTCAAATTATCTGCATGTTCCTCTTCTGATCGTGAATAAACCAGGATATCATCAATAAATACAATCACAAACATATCTAGGAACGGCCTAAATACCCGATTCATCAAATCCATAAACACTGCTGGAGCGTTGGTCAGCCCAAAAGACATCACTCGAAACTCATAATGCCCATATCGGGTCCTGAATGTTGTCTTTGGAATATCTGCCTCTCGTACCCGCACTTGGTGATAGCCTGACCGCAGGTCTATCTTCGAGAAACACCTAGCACCGGCAACTCCGGTCAAACGGATCATCAATCCGGGGAGGGGGATATTTATTCTTTATGGTTACCTTATTCGAGTACTCGTAATCAATACACATCCGCGAGCGACCCATCTTTCTTTCTCACGAACAATACCGGCGCTCCCCGGGGTGATATGTTGGGCCTAATGAAGCCCTTCTCTAACAAATCCCTCGAAATTTGCTCCTTCGGTTCTTTCAGTTCGCAGGTGCCATTACGTACGGAGGAATAGATATGGCCGAGTGTACGGCGGCACATCTATAGTGAATTCTATCTCCCGCTTGGAGGAAGACACCGGAAGCTCATCTCGGGAATACATCTCGAAATTCATTAACCACTGGGACCGACGAGAGTCGGTGCTACACTTTTAAGTCATGTACCCGAACCAGATGATAAATATAACCCTTTCGGACCATCTTCCTTGCCTTGAGGTATGAAATAAACTTACCCCTCGGCGATGCTGTATTTCCTGTCCACTCTATAACGGGTTCCCCTGGGAATTGGAAGCGGACTACCTTCTTCTGACAATCAACGTTAGCATAACAAGAAGCTAGCCAATCCATACCCATAATAACATCGAATTCAGTCATATCTAGCTCTATCAAATCTGCTTTAGTGCAACAACCACATATAATTACCGAACAATCTCTATATACCCTCGTCGGCTATAACGTAATCTCCTACCGGTGTAGCTACCTCAAACGGTTCTATCGGTTCGGTTTTATCCCAATTCTACTAGCGACAAGGGGAGAAATGTACGATAAAGTAGAGCCGGATCTATCAATGCATATACATCTCGGGAGAAGATCAATAATATACACGAACCACATTGTGTGATGCCTTCGATCCGTCGGCTAGCCAAGGCATATATGCGGTTCGAGGGACCGCTAGAACTGGACGCTCCGCCACGGCCTCTACCACGGCCTGCTGGTGTCGGCATACCCCGCCCCACAGGGCGCATAGCTACTGAAGAGGACGATGAACCAGCAACTGACCCAGTAGGCTGAGCTGCACCACCCGAACTACCCCCAAGCGGACAATCTCTTATAAGATGGCCCTGACGGCCACAAGTAAAACAAGCACCCGTGGCGCGATAACACTCTCCAGGGTGATGTCTCCCACAGTGAGAACACCGAGGTCCGGTGGCCTCGACCGACCGAAAACTCTGTCCACCTGCGAACCCGAAGCCCTGGAGCTCTGACCAGCTCCTGAATACCCTGCACTATCTGGTCTCCTGCCCGTGAACTGTGGGGGTGTACTCCGTGCTGGCTGGGAAGGATATCTACTATACTGCTGCTGAGGCTGCCTGCCTCGAGACTCCCCGGAATAACCAGCTGATCTAGCCCTCTTGGGCTGGCCCCTGTCATAATCTCTGTCGGCCGGCCGACGCCTCTAGTGTCGATCCTCCATACCCACAGGGCATGTGCACCGTACTCGAGCAATATCCATCCTTGGCTAGGAAGCCATCACCAGACACGTTATCGACCGTAACGATCCGGCCCCATCACGTATTGATGCATCCGATCGGTCATATCGACTCTAATAGTGGGTGCATATCTGGCCAAGGAGTCAAACTCTAAGCTGTACTCTCGAACACTCCTGCCACTCTGCCTCAGACGCAGGAATCTATCAACTCTGGCCCGCCTCATCTCCGGAGGTAGAAAGTGGCCAAGAAAGGCCTTTGTAAACTCGTCCCATACTGCTCAAGGAGCATCCTCGCCCCTAGACAGCTCACAAGACTCATACCAATTAGCCGCTACATCATGCAACCGATATGACGCCAACTCGACAGACTCAGTCTCAGAAGCCTTAATGAGCCGCAACGTACGCTGCATCGCCGAATAAACTCACGAGGGTCCTCCGGGGCGACCCGAAGAACTGCGGGATTACAAGTCGAAATCACGGGCCCTCGTTGTCATGTCTATCCGCATAATCACCCCTTAATCCGTACTGCGAGCACGCCCGCCACCATACGATGGTCAACAACTGGACCGCATCTCGCATGGCCCTATCCTCCGCCCCTGGCTGAGGAGCTGGAGGCTCGGCATGCGGAACCCCGGGGGAGCGGCGGTGGAGCCGCCCCACGATCTGCCGCCGCCCTCTCGCTCCTCCTTCGGTAGCGCGGTGTATCGAGCTCGTCGGGGAGCACAATCTCAGCTGGCCCGGCACGGCCCTAGTAACTCTCCGAGCCCGACTAGCTCCAATTCAGCCGACTTGCCCTTCAGGCCGTCGCTTTCCTTGGAGGCATCGCTAAAAAAAAAACATAACAATTCGTTAGAGGAGTCATCCCGATAATACCGCTCTATCGCACGATCTAAGATCGAAGAAAAGATAACATCCTAAATGTCCCGTAGCCTCACTATAGATGTGGTGCACAACACACCAATAAACAAGACTGCTAGACACGGTCGTAGACACTCCGAGGACGAACCGCTCCGATACCACTTTTGTCACGACCCAATCCCGTAAAGCCGTGACTAGTGCCCGAGCCGGGCACCCGTACATACCCACAACCGAATCGGCATACAAATACACACATATACAAAGATCATACGTAGTCTCCAAATTGTCGTACGGACAAGCATATATATCACGAAGCCGGCAAGGCTATCATAAGCACGAATTCCTAAAATATATACAAACGCAAGCGATGTACGCCCGGCGAATGGGACCGCCCAAAACATAAATCATACGAACACGGTCGAACAAGAATATGCACAACCCACATATATGTCTACGGACCTCTAAGAGTAACAACGGAATCATATGACGGACGGGGCCCCGCCGTGCCACCGAATAGACATATGCATATATACAACGGAAGAATCAGACCAAAATATGGGCTCGAACAAAGGAGCGCTCTAAAGTAGCGAGAATAGGTGTCCTAGGGGGCGGCGGATCACCAAGATGGGCGTACGTACTGCATGGCATGAAACGCGGCCAAGAAAGGGGGTCGGTACGAATATGTGAGTATGCAAAGCGTGAAATACAGTAAACAGGATCATAACCGGAACAAGAAGTACGGTAAATAAGTACAATATGCAAAATACCAAAATATTTAGTTTTTGAAACACAAATCATGCATGGGCTCAGGGAACATGGTCGCCACCCCGTCATCTGGCGCCATAACACAGCATAACACCAGAGGATTTCATATCTCCGTAACCCAACATATCTCAACAACACATCATAACGCCATAGCACATCATAACACCAGAATATAAGCGGTACCCAGCCCTCTAGCGAGGGACTCGGCGAACCATAACACATCATACTCCGGAATATATCATAGTGCGTACGACTACATAACCGGCCCGGGACTCGGCGAAAGATACAACAGGATGCACGAGCATAGTCGTGAGTAACTATATGCATAAAAATCATTATTATAGACTCAATAGATAAGTAAGTAATCCACACTCGGGGGTTAAGACGATAGTCACATTAAATTCTTTCAGAAAGTCGTTAGAACCAATCATAGAAAAGTCTCGGGGCCCACGGACAGGTATCAAACCAATCCGAGCCCGCCTATGAAAGTTGGAGGTATTATTCATTATAGAATCTCCTACGAACGTTTCGAACCGATCCGAGCTCGTCTATGAAAGTTACGGTCGTTCGTAGTTACGGAATCCTCAAAGAACAAAATTCTTTGTATAACATTTGAAATCCAATCATATAAAAACATAAGGACTTTAGTTCGACTACATTAAGAAAGCCAACATTAAGAAGCGAATAAGAATCGTATACAAGCTCGGATCTTAAGAATGGAATTACCCCGAGGCTCGTATCATAGCCTAGTTACCACTAAGACATGCCAAAAGAAAGAAGGGTTAGGCTTTACATACCTCGTCCGCTCTCACCTAATCCAAACCTAAGTCTCGGCTTCCCAAGATCTACAACAACATCATTGATACCAAACATTAGCTATAGGCACTTAAGAATTCCATTCCAAACTAGTACTTTATCTACAAAAATTAGGGCAGCATTTCCCCTAAATTCAACAACCCCGAAATTCAACTCGGCCAAATCATCAACAACAACACCAACAATCATACCAACAACATCAAAGAATCAATTCAAAACGCATTCTAACGTTAGTAACTCCTTTCTACATAATTCAACAACATTCCATTATATTCAATTCAACTACATACATTCAAACCAACATCAACGCTCACATGTTCAAGTACTAATCCGAGATCATTCAAACAAAATTCAAGGACACTTCAAACAACCCGCACAATATTCAAAACAACCCAACTAATATACAACTTCACCCGAAACCTCCTCAAACCCGAGAACAATAACAACAACACATTCCTCTCTTCCGAATTCATGAATTACACCAACAATCCACACGTTAACAATGTCATTCTCATAAATATAAAATCTACACTAAATCACGTTAACTTTCAAATCAGCCCACAACAATTACAACTTTAACTTGAATCATTAAACTCTCATTATCATCATAAAACCCATAACAACAACAACCAAAATACCACATAAAATTAATTCATTCCTTGCCATACAAGGTAGGCTATATTCGGCCACCACCACCCCACACAAAATTCATGATTTTCATCCATTTCTACACACTACAACATGTACAAACCATCCATAACATATGAAAAAGAAGATTAAACCTTACCTTCTCCACTCAACTTCACAACTTAGCTAGGGTTTGCAAATGATAAAACGAATGGTTTGCTTGCTCCAACAACTATCTCACGTTGAAGAGGACCTTCCAATTAGTTGAATTGCTAGGAGAAAATATTTTTTTGATCACTATTTTTGGACCTCAATTTTTTTTCACCATGGCCGAATGCTCCTTCTTCTTTTTCTCCAAGGTTCTACAATTTTCTTAAGTGGTGAAGATGAAGACTATGACTAATTAGTAATCTTTTGTACACTTAATTATACAAGTGTCCCATGGCCCACACATGGGTTGGATCAATTAAATTTGGCCAAACCATGTGTGGGAGCCACACCACACCACACCACACGGCCACATGGCCCTTTTTGTGGTTCATGACCAATTAATTCCTAATTCCAAATTTGCCCTTAATATTCCATGCCAACAAAATCATAAGCAACTTATGTCTTAAAACAAAATCGTGGTTAAAAGTCTCTATTTCGTATCCCGGAATAGTCTTGTCCCTAACTTATCATGGTTAACTCGGATTGTCCCAATGTACAAAATACGGGATATAACATCCTCCCCCCCCCCCCCCCCTTTAGAACATTCGTCCTTGAATGTTAAACTAGCCTTACGGTGTCTTATAAGCATTTCGGGGGAGTTTCTTTTATAGCTATCACATACAATTCATTCATCAATCAACATAACCGATTAAGGAATTTGGATTACCTGTAGGCATAGGAAATAAGTGGGGATACTTGTCACACCCTAATTTCCGATAGGGTATGATGGGCACCCGACCCTTACCTAGGGCCGAGCGAACCCGCTGGCTATCGTAATACTCATAACCATACTGGGCCCACAAAACATAACATGCGCACGTAATGAAAATTTTTCAGAAAACAAACATGCCTTTCGTTTTTTTCTCAAATCAAATAAAATCTGCAGTCGTATGAAAACTGTAATATAAGGCACAATAGTACTTCGGCTTATATAGCCGCTTGCCAAACACATCGGTAGCGTAATGCATACAAACACACCGGCTTACATAGCCGCTTACAAAACAGACCCGACATATCATACACTCGACACTGTCTGCAAAGTCTCTACTAACATCTCGTATACCATACAAGCACTCGGACTCGGCGATTCCGGAAGACATGGAACTCGCCAATCCAAATGGAACATCTTCTGCTAACATCACCTACTCATCCGTGGGTACCTGCGTGGCATGAAACGCAGCCCCCGAAGAAAGGGGGTCAGTACGGAATATGTACTGAGTATGTAAAGCATAGCATACAGAAAATGAAATCATAACCTAAGTCAGGGGTACAGAAAGTGAGTATAAAAACCCAAATACCAAAGTACTTACATCCGACACACAAATCATACTTACTCATACCGAACGCATCATAATCTTGTCATATGAAATAACATTAACCGATGTGGGATTTGCCTAGACCAATGTGGGATTTGCCTCATCATTGGGTTTGCCCCACCATCGGTGAACAAACTCATCATATCATCATACATCATCACATAACAAATGCTGTCCATAGGACCCGGCGGACAAAACGTGGTCGCCACCCTATCTGGCGCCACAACACAAGATAACACCGTGTTTCAAATCTCCGTACAACCCCGAACATAACACACCATCACAACATATCATAAGCCATATCACAAAGATAACTCCATAAACGGAACCCGGCCCTATGGCGAGGTCTCGGGAACCGTAACACAGCATAACACCAGAGTATATCATAGTGCGCACGATCATATACCGGCCCGAGATCCGGTGAAAGAGGTAACACAGAACGCACGAGCAGATCGTAAGTGACCACACGCATATCAGACATCATCACAGACTCAACCGAGTGATCAAAACGAACCCTCTTTTTGAAAATCCAAAACCATAGTCAAATCAAGTTTTCTCCCGAATCTCGCTCGGGACATATCAAACCAAACTTCGAAACCGTTGTTACGTATCAAAATCATGGGCATAAAATCCTTATTTCCAACTCGACGGATAAATAAATAATCATGCTTGGGATCGGAAAAGTGGTCGTATTAAATCCCTTTTAAAAAAAATAGGTCATTTAAAACCGACATAGAAAAGTCGCGGGACCCACGGACGAGCGTCAACCCAATCCGGGCCCGCCTATAAAAATTTAAGTCCTTACTCGTCATGAAATCATTTGTGAAGAAATCAAAGCGATCCGAGCTCTCTCTTGAAAGTTACGGTCGTTCGTAGTTTCGAAATCGTTCAGGAACATATCTCTTTTGAAAACAAAACTCTTTTGAAACAAAATTCTTTTGAAAAATATAACTCTTTTGCAACCTTAGAAATTTAATCATACTAAAGACGTAAGGATCATAACTCGACCGCATTAAGGACACGAATATTAAGAAACATATAAGAATCGCTTACACAACATTTCAAACTCAATCATATCAAAGACATACGAACCATAGCGACCATACTAAGGATACCAACATCAAAAGCAAATACAAATCACAAACATACTCGAAACTTAAGAATGGAGTTACCCCGAGACACAAATCATGTCATACCTTAATCCCGTCTAAGACATGCCAAAAGAAAAGAAGGGTAAGCTTCACATACCTCGATTGCTTCCTAAGCTAATCCAAACTCAAGTCTCGGCTTCTCAAAATCTACAATAAGGTCATTATGCATTAACCATTAGTCATAAGCATCGAGAGATCCAATTCCAAGTTTGCACTTTATTTACGAAATTTTTGGGCAGCATTTCCCCTATAAATGCAACAACCCCGAGATTTCAACTCGCCAAATTCATCAACAACAATACCAACAAACATTCTAACAACATCAACCATTTATTCAAAACGCACTTTATCATCAACAACCTTCTTTCGCACAATGCGACGACATTCCAATTACGTTCAAACCAACATATATAATCAATTCAATATCATTGCTCACGCGTTCAAATACCAACTCAAAACCATTCAAACATGATTCAATAACATTTCCAACAATCCACAAAAATATTCAAACAATCCAAATAATATGCCATAGAACCCGAAACCTTCCCAACTCAACATGAACAACCATAACATATTTCTTCCTTCCAAATTCATAAACTTCACTAACAATCCGCACGTTAACAATATTATTCACGTAAATTCAAGAAACCATATTAAAATCACATTATCTTCTCTAACAACTTACAAACGACTCCAACTTCCATTTAAATCATTAAACCATCATTTTCATTATGGAATCCATATCAACAACAACCAAAATATTAAATAAAAATTAGTTCATCACTCCGACATAACCAACACCTACACGGCTTCACTTCAACATACCATATTTCATGAATTTCCACACACCACAACACATATAAACCATCCATAACATGTGAAAAGAGGATTAAAACTTACCTTCTTCAACATTTTATTGTTCCCATGCTCCTCTAATTCCAAATGAAATTATATTCGTGACTATGCGCTGCCCGGACTTCGATTGGTACTTCATTACTTGAAATCTCACTCAAAATCCTGAATTGTTGTGATGTATATTTGCTCCCTTTGTTGCTGAATTTTCTGGAAATTTTTGGAAGTTTTGGATGAAAAAAAATGAGATTTTAACCCTTAAAACGGACTGCTGAAGTCGGTTTTACTGTAGCGACAAGATCTTGTAGCGACAAGATCGTAGCAAGATCTTGTGTATGCGTAGCGGTGCCGCGGGAATATTATTTCTGCGTCGACAGTTCAGTTTGTAACGTCTATAATTCTCTACTCCGATGTCCTATCAATGAACGGTTGGTTGCATTACAAACTAGACTCGACGAACTTCATTTTAGGACTTTGAACCACCTTAAAACTCCACATATACTATGAGATATGCGCCTCCAAAGTTAACTAAAATCCGTCCCGCGTTTCTCAAATTTTCGTCGAACTTATTTTCTTCAATTTGCTCAATCCCGAAATATTCCGAAATTCTCCATACATGATATTTATCACTTATTACACTAATAATGGCCATGTTCCCGTGTTTCAAAATATTCTTTCCCGATTACGACTTACGAGATCGCAATTCACCCTTTTTCTTCGTTGTTACGTACTTTCCATGGCTTGTGCCTTTCAAAACATCTCATTACTACGATGAGGTACATGTCAAACTCATGCCTCGAAAACGCGGGGTATAACAATACTTCTTCTTTATCTCTCTTGACTTCTCCGTGCTCATCTCCTCCACATTGTTATTGTTTCGCCACAACACCTTAAACGGAAGCCACATCTTTATTACGCAACTTTCTCACCTGACGATTATTATCCGGAAAAAAATTTCGGTAGCTGCTCCTCGTAGGATAATTCCTCTCCGTCACATGGATATCCTTTACGGAAAATATTCCAACTCGAAGGGTCACTTTTCAATGCATTTGCGGAGCATATCTTACCCGACACGTGGAATATGTCATCCATGCCTTCTATCGATGCTCCCAAATCAGGCCGGTAGGTCTAATTCATAGGCAACCTTGCTTATCTTACGGACAATAAACAAGACTCTATTTCGACGATAAGGCCCAATATACCTCGGCCCGAGCTTTCCCTTTTTGCCGAATCTCATAACACCTTTCATGGGCGACACTTTCGGGGAATACCCAAACACATCGCCAATCGGAACTCTAAATGTCGACGTCGATTATCTGCATATGATTTCTGTTGACTCTGAGCTGCTAATAACCGTTCCCGAATGATTTTCACTTTATCAATTGCTTGTTGGATTATATCTGGGCCAATTAACTTAGTTTCACCGACATCAAACCAGCTAATAGGTGACCTGCATTTCGTTTCAAGTACAACCCCGAGCCTCATACGGCACCATACGGATGCTCGAATGGTATATCATGTTATTATAAGCAAATTCAACAAGTGGCAAATGATCGTCCCGAAAATCTACCTGCGAAATCAATAATACGGGCCCGCAACATATCTTCTAGCGTCCGAATAGTACGCTCGGCCTGTCAATCGGGGATCGAGGATGAAATCTTTTGTACTAAGACTCACCAGGGTCCCCAATCCTTCAACCGAAATGATCTCAGTTGGTATGGCCGGGCACCTCATATAAGTCGGAGATAATAGATATGCGGACTCAACATCAAAGTCTTACTATCTCCTTAATATATAACCTGGCATAGTCCTCGAGTGAATAAGTAGTCTGAAAATCGAAAGGAAATGGGCTGATTTTGTCGACTATCAACAATAACCCATATGGAGTCATACAACAATAAACCCATATGGAGTCATACTTCCGGAGTGCGGTAATGAGGCTCACGCTCAAATACCAGTGAATAAGTCCATATTAATTATTTCCCACTTCCAAGTCGAATCTCCATTTCTTCACTAACAATCCACCGGCTTCGATGTTCGATCTTAATGTCACACCCATAATTTCCGGTAGGGCGTGATGGCACCCGACCAACTTTCTTAGGGCGACGAACCAACCGACTCTCGTTATACTCATAATCATCTTGGGCCTTTAAATCATAAAAGAATGCATAATGAAAGCTTTCAAAAAAAACATATTTTTCATCTTTCTCCAAATCAAGTGAAATGCAGTAAACATATGAAGTCCGTAATATAATGCATAATAATACATCGGCTTATATAGCCGCTTACAAAATCGACATCTTATATACACGACACGTACGCAAAGTCTCTAACATAACTCCGATACCCTAACAAAAGCACTCGACTCGGCGTTACACTCCGGGAGGAAATGGAGCTCGCCAATCTAAACTGCCGGAACATCTTCTACTCATCCGTATATACACGTGGCATGAAACGCGACCCCTTTATTACGAAGGAAGGGGTCGGTACGGAATATGTACTGAGCATGTAAAGCATGAAATACGGTAAGCAAGATCATACTGAAGAAGGAGTGTAGCAAATCATAAGGCTTGCTTTGAAACATAAATCATGCGTGTCAACATTATGTCAAACTCATTATGGAACCGAGAAAACATAATTAGATAATCATCTTGTACATATGCATAGATATAACGTGCCCCGGCCCTCTAGTGAGGGACGCGGTAAGTAAAATCATCATATACATGTACATATATATATATATATATACCGTACCCGGCCCTCTAGTGAGGGACTCGGTGAAGTAATCATCATATCATCATATATATATATATATATATATATATATATATATACCGTACCCGGCCCTCTAGTGAGGGACTCGGTGAATAGAATCATCATATGCCATCCTGGCCGCCATCCCCACATCATCACATCATCATATCATCATATCATCATATATATATACCGTACCCGGCCCTCTAGTGAGGGGTTCGGTGAACAATGCAGTAGAGTGTGCACAAATACGTACCCGGCTCGGGAGTTAGTGAAAGACATATTGAGCTTTGCACGAGCATAGTAGTGAGAAACCATATGCACATAAATCATTATTACAGACTCAATGGATAAGTAAGTAGTTGATGCTCGAGAGTCAAAACGGTAATCATGTTAAGTTCTTTCAAAAAGTCGCTAAGACTAAACAAAGGAAAATCTCGGGGACCACGGATGTGCATCAAACCAATCCGAGCCCGCCCATGAAAGTTAAAGTCATTATACGTTATAGAATCATTTACGAGCATATCAAAGCAATCCGGTTCGTCTATGAAAGTTAGGGACATTTTCAACATAAAATTCTTTTGGAGCAAAACTCTTTATACCACGTTTGAATTCAATCACACAAAAGACATAAAGGCCATAGTTCTACCACATTAAGTATGCCAACACTAAGAGGTGGATATAAATCGTAAACATGCTCGAATCATAAGAGTGGAGTTACCCCTAGGCACAAATCATGTCACATCTTACTTAGTCTACGACATGCCAAAAGAAGGAAAGAGTAAGCTTTACATACCTCGTCCGCTTCCTAAGCTAATCCAAACTTAAGTCTCGGCTTCTCAAGATCTACAATAATGTCGTTAGACACCAAACATTAGTCATAAGCACTTAGGAATCCGATTCCAAGTTAGCACTTTATCTACAGAAATTTGGGCAGCATTTCCCCTATAAATTCAACAACCCCGAGAATTCAACTCGGCCAAATCATCAACAACAATACCAACAACCATACTAACAACATCAACGAGTAATTCAAACGCATTCTAACATTAGTAATTCTTTTCCATATGATTCGACGACATTTCATTACATTCAATTCAACTACATACTTTCAAGCTAACATTAACGCTCACAAGTTCAAGTACTAATCCAAACCATTCATACAAGATTCAAGAACTGTTATAGCTCGTACTTTGTACGTTGGGACATTCCGGGTTAACCATGAAAAGTTAAGGACAAGACGATTTCGGGATACGAGGTAGAGATCCTTAACCCTCGATATTGTTTTAAGGAATAAGTTGCCTATGATTTATTGGAATGGAATATTAAGGAAAATTTGGGACCAAAAGATGAATTATGAAAAGTTAGACATTTCATGAAAATTTGGGGCCAAAAGTGAAGTTTTGGAAATTTTAATTCATGAAAAAAATGACCATGTGGACATGCACATGACTTGTGGGCCATAGGCCACATGTATGAGGTATATAGGTAATATAAGATGACTTATTAAGTCATCTTTACCATTTCATCTCTAGAAATTTCAAGAAACAAAAAAAAAAAAAAAATAAGAAGGAGAAAACGGCCATGGTGGCTTGAAATTTGCCCCCCAATTTTGATCATGGAAAATTATTTTCTTCTATGTTTGCTACTAATTGGAAGGTGCTAAACAACATGGAGCAATTGTTAGAGCAAGCAAACCCTTGGTTCATGCAAGCACCAACTCTAGTCAAGTGAAGAACTAAGTGGAAAAGGTAAGGTTCAATCTCATTTTTCATGTGTTATGGATGGTTTATGTGTGTTGTAGTATGTAGAAATGGATGAAAATCATGAAATCTTGGATGTGGGTGGTGAACCGTGTGGGCTATGTTTGGCCGAGTATGTGTGTTGTGTGTAGGAATGAAGAACTAATTTTATTTAGCATGTTTTGGTTGTTGTTGCATGAATTCCATAATGAAAATGATGG
Source organism: Lycium ferocissimum (assembly GCF_029784015.1). Taxonomy (NCBI): domain Eukaryota; kingdom Viridiplantae; phylum Streptophyta; class Magnoliopsida; order Solanales; family Solanaceae; genus Lycium; species Lycium ferocissimum. The sequence continues at coordinate 16,222 of NW_026718951.1, read as the reverse complement.
TTTAATGATTTAAATGGAAGTTGGAATCGTTTGTAGGTTGTTGGAGAAGATAAGGTAATTTTAATATAATTTTTGTATTGTTGTGGTTAATGTTGTTAATGTGTGGAATGTTGGTGTAATTTATGGATTTGGAAGAAAGAAATGTGTCGTTGTAGTTTTGATTGAATTTGGAAGATTTCGGGCTATGTAGTATATTGGTTGGGCCGTTTGGACACTTTGTGAATTGGGTGAAGTGTTCTTGAATTCTGTTTGAATGGCTTTGGATTTGTATTTGAATGTATGAACATTGGCATTGGCCTAATTGTATGTGGTTAAGTTGAACGTAAGTAGAATGTTGTCGAATTATGTAGAAAAGAATTGTTGAGGTTAGAATGCGTTTTGAATTGGTTGTTGATGCTATTAGTATGGTTGTTATTGAAGATTTGGCCGAGTTGAATTCTCGGGGTGGTTGAATTTACAGGGGAAATGCTGCCCAAATTTTTGTAAATAAAATGCTAACTTAGAATGGGATTTCTGAGCGCTTATGATTAATGTTTGGTGCTAAATGATGTTATTGTAGATTTTGGAGAAGCCGAGATGTAAGTTTGGATTAATTTAGGAAGCGGACGAGGTATGTGAAGCTTACCTTTTCTTTCTTTTGGCATGTCTTGATTGTATGTAGGCTAGAACACGAGTCTCGGGGTAACTCCATTCTTACGATCCGTGTCACACCCTAATTTCCGATAGGGCATGATGGGCACCCGACCCTTACTTAGGTAGAAGCGAACCCGCCCGACTCTCATAATACACATAATCATCTTGGGCCCGCAAAACATGTCAAAATGCGAAGGAAAATTTTTCGGAAAACAAACATCTTTGTTCGTCTTTTTCAAATCAAATAAAATCTATAAACACATGAAATTCATAACACAATGCGTAATGAAACATCGGCTTACATGGCGGTTTACAAACGGACATCTCATACACACGACAACGTACGCAAAGTCTCTAACATAACTCCGAATACCATACAAAGCATTCGACTCGGCGACCTCCCGGAGGAAATGGAGCTCGCCAATCCGGTAGGAACATCTTCGCTAACATCATCTGCTCATCTGTGGGTACACGCGGCATGAAACGCGACCCCGAAGAAAGGGGGTCAGTACGGAATATGTACTGAGTATGCAAAGCATGAAATACAAACAACGAAGTCATAACCGAAGTTGGGAGTACGAAAAGTGCATAATAGCCAGAATACCCAAGTGTTTGTGTCACGACCCAACCCCGTAGGCCGTGACTAGTGCCCGAGTTGGGCACCCAAACGCATTCATCGAACCCGAATCACACACGGTGGCTTACGCGTATACAAATATCAAACGCCGTCTCAAACACATCTCAAACCCATTCATATATATATACATATACCGAAAGCCGACAAGGCTATCCGATGGCGCATTGGCCCAAAACATATAATATACAAACCCATCTGTACCGGATAGGCACATAACCCACATATGCGTCTACGGGCCTCTAAACAGACTAACAGAATCATATGACGGGACAGGGCCCCGCCGTACCCCTGAACACACACACACATATGCAACGAACGAGTATGTACCAAGATATAGGCTCCGGGATAAAAGGAGCACTCCAACACGGCGGATAGGTCTCTAAGCGGCGGATCGCCAATGCGGGCGTACGTACACGCGGGCATGAAACGCGACCCCCGAAGAAAGGGGGTCGGTACGAAATATGTGCGAGTATGCAAAGCGAGAAAATACGATAAGCAAATGCACACACACTCGAAACGAAGTACCGAAAGTAAGTACATTTCCAAAATGCCAAATGTTTATTTTCAAAATACAAAGCATGCGTAGAGCACGGAAAATATGGTCGCCCGCTTTGTCGATGGCGCCATAACACGAAATAACACCGAAGGTTTCAAATCTCGTCGTACCCCGAACATAACACATCATCATAACACAACATAAGCCATATCACAGCATAACTCCATAAACGGAACCCGGCCCTATGGCGAGGTCTCGGGAACCGTAACACAGCATAACCCCGGAATATATCATAGTGCGCACGACAACATAACCAGCCCGGGAATTGGTGAAAGATGTACCAACACACGCACGAGCAGAGTCGTGAGTAACCATATGCATAAAATCATTATCATAAGTTCGAAAAGTAAGTAAAATGACCATACTTGGGAATCGGGAAAATCGTCATACCAAACTCTTTCAAACGTCATCAGAAATGTACAAAGGAAGGTCGCGGGACCCACGGACGAGTGTCAACCCGAGCCGGGCCCGCCTATGGAAATCATACTCGTCACACGTCATACAACCTCCCACAATGATATCGAGGCAATCCGAGGCCCTTAGTCGAAAGTTATGAGCGTTCGTAGTTTCAACATCGTTTAAGAATAAAACTCTTTTGAAAACCAAGTTTTTATGCAACTTTAAAATCAATTATTCCAACAACATCAAAACCAATATTTTCTCACATCAACATACGAGTACCAAAAGACAAACGCGAATCATAGACATGCTCGGATTGTGAGAATGGAATTTTCTCGAGGCTCGTATCGTAGCCTATATTCAACTAAGACATGCCAAAAGAAAGAAGAGTTAAGCTTTACATACCTCGCTCGCACACAACGCTAATCCAAATCAAACTTATATCTCGAATTCTCCAAGATCTACATAACATCAATAAATACCAACGTCAACCAAGCATTTAGAAGTTCATTTCCAACTAACACATAATCCTACGAAAATTTGGGCAGCACTTCCTTTATAAATGGACCAACCCCGAGAATTCAACTCGGCCAAATTCAACAACACAACAACACCAACAATCATTCCAACAATATCCACAATCAATTCGAACACATTCGAACATCAAAATTTCTTCTCCGTACATTCCAACAACATTCCAATTATGCTTACTACAACTACATACATACAAACCAACATGTAACCAAACTAACACATATTCAATTATCAATCCAAAACCATTCACACAATATTCAAGAACTCTTTAAATAATTCATGCAATATTTCCAACAATCCAGCCAATACTCCATTCCACCGAAATGGTCCCCAAACCAGAGAACTTCAACCTCAACACATTCTCGATTTCAAATCATGATTTGCTCAACAATCCCTACTCTAACCATGTCATTTCCATAAATATAAAAATTACACTAAATACACAAAATCTTCCAAAACAGCCCACAACACTTACAATACCAACTTGAATCATCAACCTCTCATTTCCAACACAAAATCCACATAACAACAACAACAAAATTCCAAGAAAACTAATTCATTTCTTGACACACATAAAGGCCATATTCGGCCAACACGCCCATATATATACTTCATGATTTTTATTCATTTCAACAACTACAATAACCAAACATGCTACATAAACATTTCATCAATCCCAACACACAACACACTTGCACACGGCCACACACCATAGCACACCGATCAACTTCATGTTGCCATATCTCATGAATTTCATCCATATCAACATACAACAACACACACAAACCTTCCATAACTCATAAAACAAGATTGAACTTACCTTTCTTCTGACTCCTCACAACTTGTCCAAAGTTGGCCAAGGATGAAACGAACAATCCAACGCTTGAAACAACAACTCCACATTACCAAGCACCCTTGAATTAGTAGGTTTGCTTGAAGGAATAATTTTTTTGGTGGCTAAATCTTGGACTCTCTTTTTTTTCTTGTTCTTGGCCGAGAGGTTATGTTTTCTCTCCAAGGTTCTTGATTGTTCTAAGTCTTGAAATGATGAAGAAATGGTCCCTTAGTCATCACTTATATTACATATAATGGCCAACCATGTGGCCATGGCCCACTCCAAAGGTGGCCGGCCACATGGCCATATTTTACTCCTCTCTTTCTTTCAATAATTGGCCAACTTTCCAAATATTCCATCTTTGGTCCCAATTTTTTTCCTAAATGTTCCATGTCAATAAAATCACACACTTAAGCCTTACGACAAAACCGAAGGTCACACGTCTCGACTTCGCATCCCGGAATGGTCTTAACCCTAACTTATCATAGTTAACCCGAATCGTCCCGACGTTCCAAATACGGGATATAACGGTTTATACTTTCTGAGTCAAATCATACTTAAGAGATCGAAAAGACACATACGATAATCGAATGCCAAATGCTTCGCTCTCTTTGAAAACATTTCTGTCTCATATATACGAAAAATCAAACACACATATACACGGCCAAATACCCGATCAATATCATGGGCATACCGCGGCCAGATACCCAGCGGCATTATCACACATACACACATACACACATACACACATGCGCGGCCGGGGAACCCAATGGTCAATGTCACACACACCGGCATACCGCGACGGGGAACCCGGTCTCAAATATCATATACAACACAAACACTTACAAAGACTCAACAGCATAATCAAAGTGAACTATCGTTTGTAAGCCAAAACAGTAGTCAAATCAGATTTTCTTCCGAATATCACTCGGGGGTCGGGAAAATAGTCATATTAAGCTTTTTCAAAAGTAGGTCGTTAAAACCAAACGTAGAAAGCCGCGGGACCCACGGACGGGCGTCAAGGCTATAAGTCATGAAATCGTTTGTTAGTACGGGGCCTATGATAATTAAAATCATTACTTGTCATGAAATCGTTTGCGAAGATATCAAAGCGATCCGAGCTCTTTCTTGAAAGTTACGGTCGTTCACCTATGTAGTTTCGAAATCGTTTAGGAACAAATCTCTTTTTAAAAACAAAAATCTTTTGAAAACCTTAAAAATTCAATCATAAAAAAGTCATAAGGATCATAACTAAACCGCATTAAGGATATGAGTATCAAGAAACAAATAAGAATCGTTACGGACAATATTCAAAGCTCAAAGCAATCCAACACCGTTCATAAGAAAGTTACGAACATTTTTAGACATAAGATCTTTTCGGAGTAAAACCGTTTACACAACTTTTCAAACCCAATCATATCAAAGACATACGAACCACGAACACCATACTAAGGATGCCAACATCAAAGCAAATATGAATCACAAACATACTCGAAACTTAAGAATGGAGTTACCAGAGATACAAATCATGTCATACCTTAATCCCGTCTAAGACATGTCAAAAAAAGGAAAGGTAAGTTTTACATACTTGGTTTGCTTCCTAGGCTAATCCAATTTTGGACTCAAATCTCGGCTGCTCAAAATCTACAATAACATCAACCCATACCAAACATTAAGAAAGGGGCCATACACACTTAGAATTCAATTTCATGCCATCACTTTTATCTACTTAGAAATTTGGGCAGCACTTCCCCTATAAATTCAACAACCCCGAGAATTCAAATCGGCCAAATCATCAACAACAATACCAACAACCAAACTACAACATCAACAATCAATTCAAAATGCATTTCTAACATTAGTAGCTCTTTTTACATAACTTCACAACATTCATAATATTCCGACATACTTACTTCCCTCACTCACATTCAAACCAATATCAACGTTTATACATTCGATTACTAATCCAAAACCATACGGACAATATTCAAGAACGCTTTAAACAATTCACACAATTTTTCCAAACAACCAAAACCATATCCCAACTCACCCGAAATTGTCTCCAACCCGAGAACAACACCAAACACATTCTTCTCTTCCAAATTCATAATTTACACCAACAACAATTCCAACAATACCAACATTAACCATAATATTTCCAATTTCAAAATACTTCATAAACATTCCATATGGTGTTTGTCACACCCTAATCTTCTAGGGTGTGATGGGCACCCGACCCTTACTTAGGGCCGAGCGAACCCTCTTACTATCGTAACACTCGTAGCTATACTGGGCCTTTAGCCAAATCATAAATACATAGCGATAGTTTTTTTTTTTTCCCGAAAAGACAAACATGCTTTTCATACTTTTCCAAATCAAACAAGAAAAGCTACGCAACGTGTAATACTTTTAATACAATGCACCCATGACAACGGTTATGGAGCCGCTCACGACCGACATCTTATATTGGACCACGACACTTTTTGGATAAATGTTGAGGAGCAAAAGGAAATAATAATACATGCGCAAAGTCTCTAACTGCGATCAGAAATCATAGCACATGTACGGCGACTCGGCACTCTCCGGGCGAATGGAGCTTGCCAACATTCTTTGGGTCATCTTCTATAATGGCTCCTACTCGCTTGGGAGACCGCGCGGTAGGGCATGCGGGGACCCCCCCGAAAGAAAGGGGTCGGTACGAGCAATGTCGAGTATGTAAGGCATGAATAGTAGCATAGTAAAGAGATATAACGTATGAATAATAACATCTCGAGACATTTAGAACTTGTCATGGGATAGCGATAAGTAACTTGTACATATGAATGCCTTCTTGGCAATTGCCATGTATGCTTAGACTTTTTTAAAAACGGTGTTCCTTATTCACGTATGCGGGAGACAGAACATTTCGGATAAACGGGTTAAGCCTTTAATCATACGTACGTACGCCGAATACATCGGCTCTCCCTCCCCCCCACACGGTATCCCCCTAACATGTCATACAATGCACGTTTGGACGCCGTATCCGGCTCTCCCATATCCCGCGTCCGGGCTGTTACATCCCGTATTTTGGACCCTCGGGTAAGTCAAGGCAAGTGACACAAGTTGCGTATGGAAAATTGTAAAGTTGGAATAATAAGAAAGGCCAGGGGTAAAAAGGTAAACTTGCAAGACGACTCATGGAAATACGGAGAAAGGCTAGGGGCAAATTTGGAACTAAGGAAAATATTTTTCATGAATTAAGAGAAATCTCCTAGAAATTTTTAAGAAAGGGGGCCACTTGGCCGTGGCCCCCACTTGCAAAACATGGCCAAATAGAATTGAGCCAAACAAGGGACCATATGGTTGGTTATAATTGGAAGGGGCTATATGTATATATAAAGGAAAAGATGACTAATTCATCTTAATTCCTAGAACTTTCAAGAAAGCAAAGCAAGAAAGAGAGAGGAGAAAAAAACAAGGCCATTCGGCCAAGCTTGAAGAAAAGAGAAAAAAAACCGAAAAAAAAAAGAAAGAAAAAGGAGAGAATTCTCAACTTGTTTTTCATAGCCAAACAATCCCTTGGAGAGTTCTTAGTAAGTTGAAGTGGTTTGTGGAGCAAGAAAACACATATTCATACAAGTTGTTGAATTGAGTCAAGTGAAGAGTTGAGGAAAAGGTAAGGTTTAATTCCTCCTTTGTATGTTATGAGTGTTTATGCATGTTGTGGATTATGAAAATGGATGAAATTCATGTGTTGGAAGTGTGTGTGTGTGTGTGTGTGGTGGTGTGTAGGTGTAGTAAGTGTGTTGAGTTGTATTGTGTTGTGTTGTGTGTTGGTTGTTGTTGTATGTATGGAAAATAAAGAAATTCATGAAAAGTATGTTTAAGGGATGGCTTGGCCGAATGCTAGGTTGTGGTAAGGTGTGATGAATTGATTTTATTTAGAATGGAAATTGTTGTTATGATAGGTTCTATGATGTTAGAATAAAGATTTAATGGTTTGGAGGAATGAAAATTGGATTGTTGTGCTTGAATTTGAAAGAAGGAAAAAAATGTTGTTGTTGTCATAAATTGGAAAGTGTGGTAAGTAGTATATTGATGGTATTGTTGGAATATCATGTGAATTAAATTGTATTAAGTTATATTTGTATGGAATTGTAAATTATTGAAAAGAATTGAATAGAGTAGAAATGAATATAAGGAGATGAATTAGTAAGTAGAAAATGCGTTGGAATGGTCTCGTTGCTTATATGAGAATTTTGGATTGAATATGGAAATTATTGGAATAATATTGGATATACAACTTGAAATGCTCTTGGTTTATGTTTGAATGACCTTAAATTAGTATGTGAATATGAACATATTGATATTGGATTGTAAGTGTAAAGTTGGATTTGGAGTTGTTGGATTATTTGGAAAATAAGACTATTTGCGCTAGAATGCGTTTTTAGTCGATTGTTGATGTTGTTTATATTGTTGTTGGTATGGTTGTTGTTGTTTTGGCCGAGTATGAATCTCGGGATGTTATAACGTATAGGAGGAGATGCTGCCCAAATTTTGTTATAAGAATCCAAGTATGGGTTGAGATTAACAATTGGCAATCATGACCAATTTGTAGATTTTGGCGAACTTGGGAGCTTGAGTTTGGAGACGTGTGCAAAGCGTAAAAGGTATGTGAAGCCTACCTCTCCTTCATATGGCATGTCCTAGTTAGTATAGGTTAAAATCCGACCCTCGAAAAGTCCTACCCCTCGGAAACAACACCTAAACTTATTCACTATTCATTCAAGAGAATTGAACCTATAACTTGTGCTTTAAGGTAAAATGGTGTTCAAACGTCCGAAACCCTTAGAAATGAAATTGAAATGTCTTGAAATCTTCGTGGATGACTCAATGGGATATAATGACCGTGTTTTTATGTTTGTCACCCCGAGTCTCGATAAACGTGCATACCGGTTTCCATTACTTCTTTCATTGAAACTCTATAATCTTATTTTATGTTTTCATATGGTGTTGCTATTCATTGATAGTCTCGCCTTATAATGATTGTTCCTTCAAGGTGAGACGAAGCGACCGTGGTTATTCCATAAGGCAATCGGGGCTACCGACCTTACGTCACCCCGATAGACACATGACTTTCTTTGGGTTCTCATGCATAGTCGCTTATATGATATGTATATGACATGTATATGATATGTATATGAAAATGGGGAATTTTGGGAATGGATACGTGTTGCGCTATAGACGCATTGCCACTTCGGTGGCGTAATTCCATCCCGACGCGGATGCCGGACGCGGACACATGTGGAAGCCGACGTATTTCGGCGACATGACTTGTTATTTTCACATGTATATGACACGATATGTTTTGAACAAAAGTATATAATAAGCAAGCATGACATTTTGAATAACGAATACGGTGATTATCCTTTTATCTCGTTATATGATCTTTGGTTCCATATGTTGTTATTGCTCACATGTTACATGATTCACCGTATTGTTTTCATGGCTTACATAGGGTACACTTTCAGACTGACCCCTCTTCTTGGGGGCTGCGTCTCATGCCACGCAGTGTGACGGATTGACCCCGGAGCTCGACTCCGTTCTTTTTATCTCGTTATATTTTGATACTATTTTGTATATATTCGGACACGGTAAATGTTTGTAATTATATGTATCGTGTTTAGAGGCTCGTAGACGGATATGTTAGATGTTTGACACCTAGTCGTCTTTGTCACCGTGTGATATGTTAGTACGATTGAATATTACTACTCGTTTACATGTACGATGTTATCGGCGATGTTGTGAAAAAAAAATGTCGTTGTTCATACGCCCCTTAGTAATAAGAACAAGACGGATGACGGGGGTGCCCCGGTACAAGTATCGGGTACTCATGCGGCCCCTAGTTGGGTCGTGACACGGGCATCCCGACGGACCGAATCAGGTGGTTATATAATGAGCTTCCCCACTCCCCATATATACATATACATTCATCAATATCACGATCATATACGGTATAAGCAACATGCATGAGATTCCAAGAAAAGTCATGTATCAACCGGAGCGACATAAGGTCGGTAACATCCGATTTATGGAATAATCGGGATCATCGTGTCCCACCTTGGAGGAACTTATAAGGTGACCATATATAATACCATCATCACTTGGCACGCAAAACAAATTTTAATCGCCGGTTAATAAGAAATTATGAGCGTTTGAAATCGTAACCTTTAAAATAGTCATTATCCAAAAATAGCTTAACATTTCATATCGTCGTATTCATGGTAAAGACATATCCTTGGCATGTTCATCATAGACGTTTCTTCATATCGGGCATCATCATTGTCATCATAAAGCCATAGTCGTCGTTTTAGTCATAAAAACTATCAAAAACGTAAAACTTGGATTTTGGAGAAAAATGAATATTTTTGAAAACATTTATAAACTTTTAAGAAGAAAATCATGCTTTGAAATCATAATTTCTAACTTTTGGAAACAAGGACGTTATGGGAGCATTCATAAAGTCGCAATGTATGATTCATGCCATAGAAAAAAAGGGACGAGCCTTAACATACTGCGCTACGCCTTACTAGCTACGGCCCATTCGTCCAACTTGTTAGTCTACATTCAAGAAGATCGACACTATCGTTAGATTCATCGACATATACTTGTCTTAACCTTTCAAGTACATTCACTTATGGTCTCAAATTTCGGCAAAGATCTCCCCCCGTAAATACACCCCCCGAGAATATGGGTCGGCCCAATTTATCCATTAACAACAATCCGAGAATTCACAAACCAACAACAATGCCAACAATCTTACTAACAACATTCCATTCATATTCAATTCAATTCAATTCAATTCAATTCAATTCACATAATCTTTCAACAACTCAATCAACATCTTACTTTACCCGAAACCTTCCAATTCCACACAACCATGTATTTCATGATCATTCGTACGCATTAACTTCAACAACAACCTTCACTACACATTACATGATCCATATCGACAACGACTAGAATATCAAATTACATCAATTTACACTAACTTACCAAAACACCTATTTCAACCATAATCACTCCTTACATGTCTTCATGCATTTTCATCCATCTCTATACAATATAACAACAACATAACAATCAAAATACTAAAATAAAATTAATTCATCATTTCTACCCAACACCTACTCCATTCGCCAACACCATGTATATACAACTACACTCCAACATGGATGATTTCATAATTTCCATTTTCATCACATAATTCTTAGCAACGACGACTAAAATAATAAGAAACATTGATTCATTTCTTGCATACCAAGCAGCCCCTACACGGCCATTCCTCATTATTCATCATTCCATGAACTCCATTCATTTTCTACATATTACCACAACACACAAACATGTTGAGTACCATTGATTTATTACTCCAACACAACCTTACATACACACTCATGCACGGCCAAACACACCATACATATATATATTTCATGAATTTCATTTACTTCCACACACCACAACACAAGTAAACCCTTTACAACATAAAAAGGGGGATTAAATCTTACCTTTCCTCTTCAACTTCTTCACTTGGCTAGAATGCGGAAACGACGAAACGGATGGCCTATCTCCCGAAACAATTATACCACGTTGTAAAGGACCTTCCATTTAGTATGAAGACTAGGAGAAAATAATTTTCCTTGGTCAATTTCCCATGGCTCAATTTTGAGAGCCATGGCCGAAACTACTATATTCTCTCTTCATCTTCTTTTTTTTTGTTCTAGCTCTCTTAAATTAAAAAGATGACCACATATATATATATACATATGTCTTCCACTACTTATCCATATTTATTCTTAGGTCCCTCAAGTTTGGTCACATGCCTCTCTTCTTTCTTTTCTAGATTTTTCTTCTCTTTTCTTGAAATTTCTTGAAAATGGACAAAAATGATCCTTTAGCTTCTCATGCAAGCTTTGGCCCATAATTTTTTTTATAATCTACAACTAGCCCCCATTAAATAATGAAATGTGGACATATTTTTATGTCACATGGCCAACATGAATTTTTCATGAACTTCCAAGACTCTTATGAAATTCCCATTTTACCCTTAGTCCTCCGCAATATTTTCCATGAACCCTTTTCCGAATTTTCCTTTTTACCCTTAACCTTTCTCATTATTTCCATACTACCAACGTCCGTAAATAATGCTCATAACCTACTAATGCATTAAAATAATTTTAGAACATAGTCTTGTCCTTAACTTCTCCCAACGTCCGCACGTACGAAGTACGGGTTATAATAGTGTTTGTCCCATATTTCCATCATAGAACCATTTTATAGCGATTTTACAGCTCCTTCTCCGTAAATAAACCAATATTAACACAAATAGAAAGAGATTCATACCTTTCCCTCGATAATAATGCTATATATTACTCCTCCACCCGAACTTAAGCCACAAAGCCTCAATACGCGGCTTTTGAAGCCGCAACTATACGCTATCCGGACTGAATTTGAGAATTATACCTGATTTCGATTCTAAAAGTTAGTGGTGAAAGGTTGGGGAATTTTCTAGAATATTTGGAATGTTTTTGGTCCGATTTTTTGGCCGAAAATGAGGTTAAGCCCATTTATAAAGCTGCCCTAAGTCAACGTAGCGATCTTAGTAGCAGCACATTTCATCCGCGGAAATTGTTTCGAGACCTAAAACTTTTATATACCGATCTCTTTATTTGCATACCTGGATATGTCCAAAACTCCATACAGTTTGTATAACTTATTCAACATCCCAAACTTTTCCTTATTCCAAATTTACCCTTAACACTCCATACCAATGAAAAGATGAATATGCAACTTGTGCATTAAAACAAAAATAAAATCGGAAATTAAAGTCTTATCCACAACTTGTCGAATCCAACTTAAAAATATTCCAACGTGCGAAATACGGATATAACAATCCGAGCCGTATACGATTCTTTGCTTCCCTTCGATGTTAATGTTCATGATATTGTCAAACTATGGTTCTTAAGTCTTTTGTATCGTTGGATTTCAAATTTTGCATAAAGCATGTTGTTTTTAAAATATTCCGTAACTACGAACAACAACCGAACCTTGTAGACGAGCTCGAATCGCCTCGAAACGTTCAGAGAACTCCATGTAATAAAGTCTCCAACTTTCATAAATGGACTCGGATTGGTTTGATACTCGTCTGTGGGCCCCGAGACTTTCCCTTGTATAATGTTATATCCTGTATTTCGTACCTTGGGACAATTCGGATTAACTATGGAAAGTTAGGGACAAAACCATTCCGGGATGCGAAGTCGGGACTTTAGACCTTCGATTTCGTTATAAGACCTAAATTGCTCATGAATTTGTTGGCATGGAACAATTAGGAAAATTTGGGACCAAAAGTGGAATTGTTGAAAGTTGAAAATCATGCAATTTTTTGGCCTTGTGGGCAGGTGGCATTGAAATGGTCCCACACATTTTGTGGCCAAATTTAATTAGTCCAACCCATGTGTGGGCCATGGACACTTGTGCAATATACGTATAAGCTTAAAAGATGACCAAGTAGTCATCTTTTTCTTTCACTACACTTAGAAAAAAAAAAGAGAGAAGTTGAAGAACAACAACAACCCCATTCGGCCAACCCTTGGAAATTTCAAGTCCAAATTGAGTCATCCCAAAAATATTTCTTTGATGCAAATCCACTAATTGGAGGTCCCTAAGTAGCGTGAAAGTGTTGTTTGGGTCATCAAACCATCCGTTGTGTAGATCGCAAACCCTAGCCTATTTGTGGAGTTGAAGAAGAAAGGTAAGATTAATCTTGTTTTATGTGTTATGAATGGTGTATGCATGTTGTAGTATGCTAAAATGGATGAAAATCATGAAATATGGCATGTTGAGTTGAGGTTGTGTGTGTAGTGCATGGCCGTGTTGTAAGTGTGTGTGTGTTGTGTTATGTTGAAGCAATGAATTAAAGTCTAGTTAGCATGTTGTGATTGTTGTAGAGCGGAGAAATGAATGAAAATCATAAAGATGGTAAGTTGGGGTGGTGGCCAAATGTGGCCACCCTTGTGTAAATGTGAATGAATTAATTCTATTTGGAATTTGATTGTTGTCGTTGTGAATTCTATGTTGACGATAAGAGTTTAATGACTCAAATTGATATTGTAAGTGTTGCGGGCTGATTTTGAGGTTATTGTGCATTTGATGTGAATTGTATAATTATGAGAATGACATGGTTAGAGTGTGAATTGTTTATAATGTTCTGGAATATTGTGGATATGGGTTCGGGTTGGTATTTGAATGTATAAGCGTTGATATTGGCTTGAAGGTAAGACGTTGAATTGAATATAATGAAGGTTGTTAAATGAGGTAAAAGAGGGTTATTTATGTTATATTGCTTTTTGGGTTGATTATTGATGTTGCTAGTTTGTTGTTGGTGTTGTGTTGTTGATTTGGCCGAGTTAAATTCTCGGGGTTGGTCTATTTACGGGGAAATGCTGCCCAAATTTTTCGTAGAATTATGTGTTAGTTTGGAAATGAACTCTTAAATACTTATAGTTGGCATTGGCATTTGTTGATGTTATGTGAACCTCGGGAGTCGAGACATAGGTTGGAGTTTGGATTAGCTTGGAGAGCGGATTTACGAGGTATGTAAAGCTTCGCCACTTCCTTCTTTTGGGATGCCTTAGTCGTAAATAGGCTATGACACGAGCCTCGAGGAAATTCTACTCGATCCGACCATGTACCGTGATTCTTATTTGTTTCTTGGTCTTCGTATTCATGATATGATGAAATATTGGCCCTTATGTCTTTTGTATGAATAAGTTTCAAAAGTTGGTAAAACTTTGTTTTGTTTAAAAGGGTTTTGTTCCTAAACGATTCCGAAAACTACGAACGTCCGTAACTTTCACAGACGGAACCGGATCGCTTCGATATGCTCAAAAATGATTCCATGATGTACGATGACTATGTTTTCCATAAGCGGGCCCGGCTCGGGTCGACACCCGTTCGTGGGTCCCGCGACTCTCAACTATGTACTTCGACGACTTTCGAAAGGATATGATATGACTATTATCCCGATTTCAAGCACGATCGGTTACTTTACACTTTTAAGTTTGTAACAATGATCTTATGCACCTGATTTAGGTACGTAACTATGGTTTCTGAAGTTTGGTTTGATATGTTCCCGAGTGATATTCGAAAGAAAATGTGATTCGACTACTGTCTTGGCTTATAAATGATGGTTCGTTTTGATTAACCTATTGAGTCTTTGAAAATATTTTAAAGCGTATTTGGTTACTTATGATTCTGCTGTGCATTCCGTTGTTACATTTTTTCGTCAAGTCCCGGAAGTAGGTTATGTTATTGTGTGCACTATGCTTGTATACGGAGTAGGATGTGTCCGGTTCGCGAGCCCCTTTTTTGGCCGGGAACCGTGTATATATTTGGTGTTATGATGTGCACAGTTCGCAGAGCCCCTACCGTTATTGTGGCGGGTACCATGTATATGTGATATGTGATATTGTCCCCGGATGCGGCCGCGGGCCGTGATATTGTCCGGATACTCGACCGCGGGCGGTGATATTGTCCGTGGATTCTTGACCGCGGGTACTGCGGACATGACCGCCGGATTCTTGAGCTAACGGTATGTCGGGTTTCGGAGATATAAGGTCTCTGGTATGATGTGTCATAACGCCATCGACGAGCGGGCGACCGCTCTTTAGGGCCACCGCGTGATTTATATTTTGAAAATGAACGTTTTGGGTATCTTGGACATATATTGTGTATCTTTTGCTTTCTGCATACTCGGTACATATTAAATGCGACCCACTGTCTTTGAAGGCTGCGTTTCGTGCCGCGGTACGGACGCGGGTTCGGTGATCCGCCGGTCTGGGGTACCTATCCTGTTGTTGGAGAGCGCTCCCTGCATTCCCGAACCTACGTTTTGGTATATATTCTTCCGTTGTACATGTATACGTGTATTCGGGGGTACGGCGGGGCCTGTCCGGGTCATATGATCACATGTTGTTCTATTTAGGAGTACGTAGATATAGATGTGGGTTATGTACGATTTGTTCGGACGCGTTGAGTAAGTTGGGTTTGGGCGGCCCGTCGCGGGTAGCGGCCTTGTCGGTACGTGTATGTATGCTTTGCTACGTTATGTATATTATGATGGCCTTGCCGGCTTCTGTGCAGTATATGTTTGTATGCGTCAGTTTGGAGTCACGCTGATGCTGATTTATGTATGAGTCGTTTGTATGCCGAATCTGGTTAGTGAGAGCGTGGGTGCCCAGCTCGGGCACTAGTCACGGCCTACGGGGTTGGGTCGTGACATATAACACTAGCGACTTTTCAGAGGATTTAGTGTGATTAACGTCTTAACCTTCGAGCGCCGATTGCTTACTTCTCTATCGAGTTTGAAATGACGATTATGCCCCTAATTTCCATAAGTTATCTCATATGGTTTGATACGTATCTACGAGTCCTAAAGTGTTATATCCCGCCTTTTTGCATAATTGAAAAAATGCGAAATAATTGAGAATTATGAGAAAGAAGGCCATGTTTGAATTTTTCTTAGTAGGTGTGGCGGATATGACAACTTGAAGGTGGAAGCAGGAGAAGGGTTAAGGGGAAAAAATTTTGG
>NW_026718950.1:0-24266 GCF_029784015.1 Lycium ferocissimum | reverse complement strand
GTTTTTTACCCAACACCTAGGGTTTTTTCCATTTTAGTTTTCCCTCCCGAAGAGTTCCCATCCTTTATATCACTTAAATATATGATTAGGATGAAGAAAATACCTTTAAGTAGTAGGGTTTCACCTTACACAACTCTCTCTCTAGACCGATTTCACCACAACCTTGAAAGAAGCAAGAACTATCACCCTCCATGGATTTACCTTGAGGTTTTGATGTTTGATTCTCTCTTTGGATGATATGGAATGGTGTGGAGTTATTGAGAACCTTCAAGAACTCTTTGTAAGACTCTAGAGAAAAATAAGTGTGGGAAGTTTGAAATGAGGTTGGGGTCATTTGGGATTTAAAAAGGTGGCAAAATCACCTCTCGACCTTAATGTGCGATGTGTATGCGGCCTTGCACACTTAGCGCGAGCCGCACACTCCTTCCTTCGCCTAAAAATGATGTTGGGCGTGTGTTCACCCAAAATGGGGAGTTGGTGACTAGTGTCTTGCTCGGCTTCACACTCAATGTGCGACCGCACATTGCCCCCGCATCTCCCGGTTTCGCGTAATCGTTCTCTTTGATTCGTTGGCCTCCAATCCTTATTGAACCTTCTTGGCGCTTGTATAAAACTTCATTAACCATCCAAGGGGCTCTATAAATCTTCCTCAAAGTGATGCTAAGCAATTCATAGCTCAAATGATATGAAATTCTCCCAAACATGACTCTACCTTAGCTTTCTCCAAACTTTCTTCTTTTGCCTCGTATGTCTTTGGAATCTTAATTAGAATTACTAAACATCCTTTCTTAACTTATAGGGTCTTCTATATGTCCACTTCCGGATTATGTTATCCTATTCATAATGTGGATAGAAAAAATTTCCAAGATGTAAATGTACTCGCTGAACTTTAGTTTACATAGGTTATGGATTCCATAACTCCTTGTATTCTAGAGATATGCCTCTCTAAAGTTGACCTAAAATTTCAAAAAAATCTCGTCAAGTTTCCCAAAATTTTGATAAGCTTAATTTCTTCGATTGTCTTCATCCCAAAACTTTTAGACACTTGCTTGGCACTTGTTAAAAGTATTACTTAGCATTATAAGGGTTCCATGACTCTCCGAGCTTACGTTAGTTTACTTACGATGCTAACGACGTGAAAATTTTGAGGTGTAACATCATCCAAGTCATAAATGCGAGTGGGGCATTTGTAAGCCCAAAAGACATCACAAGGAACTCGTAGTGACCATAACGGTCCGAAGGCCGTCTCCTCGGAACATCCTCGCTTTATCTCAGCGATGGTAGCTCGACCTCAAATCAATCTTCGAAAATATACACACCGAAGCCGGTCGAACAGGTCATCAATACAAGGAATGGGATACTTGTTACAAATGGTAACCTTGTTCAACTGATGTTAATCAATGCATATCCTTATAGTGCCATCCTTCTTCTTCAAAATAACACAAGCACCTACGAGAAGCACTCGGCCTAATAAACCTCTTACTCAACAAATCTCGCAACTACTCCTCTAGCTCCTTCAACCCAAAGGGCGCCATCCTATAAGGAGGAATGGAAATAAGATACGTGCATCGATCGTAGTCGATACAAAAATCAATGTTGCAAGGCCGGGCGGCATACTCGGAAAAATCGAAGGGAAGACCTCAACAAACTCGCCTACAACAGGAACGGACTCAAGGGGCGGCGAATCAACACTAGTATTGCGAACATAGGCTAAATAAGCCAAACACCCCTTGGCCACTAACTTCTTCGCACGAACATAGGAAATGATCTTCTTCGGAGCGAGACTCGGAGTACCCCTACACTCTAATCTAGGAATCCCAGGCATGGCTAATGTACGATCGTTTTGGAGTGATCGTCCAAGATCACATGATACAAACATAACCAGGTCCTACCTAAGATAATATCAAAGTCTACCATATCCAAAATCATCAAGTCTACCCACGTATCATACCGCCCAAAGTAACTAAACAAGACCGAAAGACTCGATCGATAATAATAGAATCTCAGACTGCAGTAGATACGCGAATAGGTACGCCCATACGATCACAACACAAATCCCAATCAACGGCATAATAGACGGATACATAGGAATAAGTAGACCCGGGATAGAATAATACCAAAAGAGGCCGATGTCGAGGAACAAAAATATTACTTGAGATCACAAAAAGATCGCAGGCCTCTACCCTCGTGCCCACCCGAGAAGGAATAGTAAAGATCGCCATCATGGCTACCTCTAGAACTCGCGACCACCCTACTCGACCGGTGTCCACCTCGGTTCGATAAAGAGCCACCATGCCCCCCGACCGAGCACCGCCTCTAGCGACGAGCCACCTCTACAACTAGAAGGTACCGGGGTCGTCGAGTCTCAAAACCCGGAACCCCACAGGGACCCACCCTACCCCGACACAGTACGCCTTTTCATAAAGTGACTGGGGTCACCACACACATAGCATGCTCTAGGAGCTGGAGGTCGATGCACGGAAGCTGATGAACTGGAGGGACCGGCACGGTCCACTGTACGGGAGTAAGATCCACCATATGATCGCTCGTGCCTACATAGCCACCGGGGTCTAGTAGGACCACCGTTAAGCTTGTAAATATCGATCGGGATAGGGCGGTGGGGGCTGACTGATAGGGCATGGATGACTGTCCCCTACCCCTGTAACTAGATCCACTGAAACTGCCATAATGATATGGCTTTTTCTCCCTAACCTCTCCTAAAGATCGAGCCTTAGCAGACTCGACACCAATGGCATGATCAATAATACGCCGAAAAGAAGACCACGGTCATCACTAATTGAAGACAAGAATATGAATCGGCACACAAGTCCATTCACAAATCTTCAAACTCTCTCCCCCTCCGATGGAATCATCTCGGGTAGCATATCGGGTCAAGAAATGTAACCGGCCTCATACTCAGAAACATATAATTCACGTTATCGCAAACAATGAAACTCATCCCTACGTGCTTCCCTCAAAGTATGCGACACGTACTTCTCCAAAAAGGCTTGATAAAACTGAGTCCAAGAAAGACGGGGTGCACCCACTAGCCTGCTATTAATAAATTCTCTCCACCAAGTCTTCGCATCACTGTGAAACTGAAATGACGTATAGTTCACACGATGAGTCTCAACTATACCCATCTTGTAGAGACGCTCATGCATCTCTATAAGGAACTCATAAGCATCCTCGGTATGTAAGCCATAGAACTTGGGTGGTTTCATCTTCAGAAACCTCCCAACTAGATCTTGATCATCAACAGTCATAATCTGCGTAGAAACGGGTCTAGGAGTACCCTTATGAATCTGAACAGCACCAACACACGGGGCTATGGCTGCAGCAGAATGAAACCCTGTTCACATAATACTCATAACTTTACCTCGTATATACATGCACAAGCCCACAAGGCTACAAAAATAATATACAAGGTATACACTAGAGAGGTCATGAAACTTTGACTATCCACACATGTCTAAGAGCCTCTATCTGGAGTACTGAAAATCATAAGGACGGGATAGGACCCCGCCATGCCCAAATATATACACAAAAGAAATATACCAATAGACTGCAATTCCGAAGTAATGGAGTGCTCCTGAATATCTGTTGGTCAAGTCCTAAGGGTCTGATCCGTCTCCCTATCTACCTGCGTGCATGAACGCAGCGTCCCTAAACAAAAGGACGTTAGTACAAATAATGTACCGAGTATATAAAGCATGAACAACAACATAACAAAGCTATAAGAAGCAGGAGATAAAGAGATAACATGTATACCTGACTGCCTCTTAAGGCAGATATCATGCATGCTTAACTTATCTATTCAAAATATCGCCCATACATATATATAGTATATTACTGTGGAACGTACAGCCCGATCCAAGTATATATTTATAATTATGCCAACGAATGTATGGTCCGATCAATATATATTTATAATAGTTGTGCCAAGGAACGTATGGCCCGATCCATATATATTTATAATAGTTGTGCCAAGGAACGTATGGCCCGATCCATATATATATATATATATATATATATATATATATAAGTAATAATTATTATGCCAAGGAACGTATGGCCCGATCCATATATATTATATAACAGCTATTATGCCAAGAAACATATGGCCCGATCCATATATATATATATAATAATTATGCCAAGGAGCCTATGGCCCGATCCATATATATATATATAATAATTATGCCAAGGAACGTATGGACCGATCGATACATATTTATAATAGTTGTGCCAAGGAACATATGGCCCGATCCATATATATTTATAATAGTTGTGCCAAGGAACGTATGGCCCGATAGATATATATATATATATATATATATATATATATATATATATATATATAATTATTATGCCAATGAACGTATGGCCCGATCAATATATATTTATAATAGCTATTATGCCAAGGAACGTATGGACCGATCCATATATATATAATAATTATGCCAAAGAGCGTATGGCCCGATCCATATATGTATATATATAATAATTATGCCAAGGAACGTATGGCCCGATCCATATATATATATATATATATATATATATATATATATATATATATATATATATATGATTATGCCAAGGAATGTATGGCCCGATCCATATATATATATATAAAAATTATGCCAAGGAACGTATGGGCCGATCTATATATATATATATATATATATATATATATATATATATATATATATATATATATATATATATATATATATATATATATGCCAAGGAACGTATGGCCCGATACATATATATATAATAATTGTGCCAAGCATGCGTGAGAGCCCAAATAAGATATTGCTACTTTATCGGAGTGACGTGAGGTCGGTAACCCTCCGATTTCTATTATGGAATCGTCATCATCGCTATATCCCATCTTGGAAGAGCAACTATCATAAGATGAGATAAACAACAAAGAATACAATCATTAATCATATGGCAAGCTCAATGGAATCATGAGAACATTAAGGATTTCAATATCTGGCTTTTCCAGACTGGAGATCATCATCACAATCATCATCACTATCTTGTCTCACTTTGAAGGAACGATAACATAAGATGGGGCCAATTGTCATGCATGTACTCAAGAATTATATAGTAAGCTTAATCATATCATGAGAACATCTAGAACTTTAGGCTTTGGTATCACTAAACATGGAGTCGTCATAAGAGTCTTGAGAATAAGGGATTTCTAGCCTTTCTAGGAGTAAAAGTAATGTGGATAGCATACAAGGAATCATAACATAGGAATCATGCCTTTTAAAGAAAGGGGGGTTAGCCTTACATGCCTTCATGTCTTCTCAACCACTAAACGTTCTCCTCCTAAGCTCAAAAGTCTACATTCAAGAGGATTCATACTAAAGTTAAATCTTGAAAACACCTTTAATACAAACTAGAGTAATTAGCGAGCTATCAGAATTTGGGCAGCACTTATCCTATTTTATCAACTTCCACCATATCAGGAAACAACTCCGAAACAACAATAATAACATCCATAATATCATAATGAAGGAATTATATTCAATTCCATCTCGAATTCATCCAAAATCCTCTTCAAATCCACCCATAGTCATCTTCTTCACCTCAACACCTATGGTTTCTCTACTTTAGATTTCCTCCTCAAGAAGAGTTACTGATCCTTTATATCACTTAAATATATGATTAGGATGAAGAAAATACCTTTAAGTAGTAGGGTTTCACCTTACACAACTCTCTCCTAGACCGATTTCACCACAACCTTGAAAGGAAGCAAGAACTATCACCCTCCATGGATTTACCTTGAGGTTTTGATGTTGATTCTCTCTTTGGATGATATGGAACGGTGTGGAGTTATTGAGAACCTTCAAGAACTCTTTGTAAGACTCTAGAGAAGTGGGTAAATAAGTGTGGGAAGTTTGAAATGAGGTTGGGGTCATTTGGGATTTAAAAAGGTGGCAAAATCACCTCTCGACCTTAATGTGCAATGTGTATGCAGCCTTGCACACTTAGTGTGCGGCTGCACACTCCTTCCTTCACCTAAAAATGATGTTGGGCAGTGTGTTCACCCAAAATGGGGAGTTGGTGACTAGTGTGCTGCTCAGCACACTCAATGTGCGACCGCACATTGCCCCTGCATCTCCCGGTTTCGCGTAATCCTGTTCTCTTTGATTCGTTTGGCCTCCAATCCTTATTGAACCTTCTTGGCGCTTGTATAAAACTTCATTAACCATCCAAGGGGCTCTATAAATCTTCCTCAAAGTGATGCTAAGCAATTCATAGCTCAAATGATATGAAATTCTCCCAAACATGACTCTACCTTAGCTTTCTCCGGCAAACTTTCTTCTTTTGCCTCAGATGTCTTTGGAATCTTAATTAGAATTACTAAACATCCTTTCTTAACTTATAGGGTCTTCATGTCCACTTCTGGATTATGTTATCCTATTCATAATGTGGATAGAAAAAAATTTCCAAGATGTAACAGACTCGCTGAACTTTAGTTTACATAGGTTATGGATTCCATAACTCCTTGTATTCTAGGAGATATGCCTCTCTAAAGTTGACCTAAAATTTCCTGTCCAAAATTCTGTCAAGTTTCCCAAAATTTTGATAAGCTTAATTTATTCGATTCGCTTCATCCCAAAACTTTTAGACACTTGCTTGGCACTTGTTAAAAGTATTACTTAGCATTATAAGGGTTCCATGACCTCTCCGAGCTTACGTTAGTTTACTTACGATGCTAACGACGTGAAAATTTTTGAGGTGTAACATCATCCAAGTCATAAATGCAGCTGGGGCATTTGTAAGCCCAAAAGACATCACAAGGAACTCGTAGTGACCATAACGAGTCCGGAAGGCCGTCTTCGGAACATCCTCGGCCTGAATCTTCAGCTGATGGTAGCCTGACCTCAAATCAATCTTCGAAAATATAGAAGCACACTGAAGCTGGTCGAACAGGTCATCAATACAAGGAATGGGATACTTGTTACAAATGGTAACCTTGTTCAACTGATGTTAATCAATGCATATCCTTATAGTGCCATCCTTCTTCTTCACAAATAACACAGGGGCACCCTAAGGAGAAGCACTCGGTCTAATAAACCTCTTACTCCACAAATCTTGCAACTACTCCTCTAGCTCCTTCAACCCAAAGGGCGCCATCCTATAAGGAGGAATGGAAATAAGATGCGTACCCGGATCGTAGTCGATACAAAAATCAATGTTGCGGTCGGGCGGCATACTCGGAAAATCAGAAGGGAAGACCTCAACAAACTCACTTACAACAGGAACGGACTCAAGGGGCGGTGAATCAACACTAGTATTGCGAACATAGGCTAAATAAGCCAAACACCCCTTGGCCACTAACTTCTTCGCACGAACATAGGAAATGATCTTCTTCGAGCGGACTCGAGTACCCCTACACTCTAATCTAGGAATCCCGGCATGGCTAATGTGACTGTTTTGGAGTGACTGTCCAAGATCACATGATACAGCGATAACCAGGTCCTACCTAAGATAATATCAAAGTCTACCATATCCAAAATCATCAAGTCTACCCACGTATCATACCCCATGAAAGTAACTAAACAAGACCGAAAGACTCGATCAATAATAATAGAATCTCCGACCAGAGTAGATACACGAATAGGTACACCCATACGATCACAACACAAATCCCAATCAACAGCATAATAGACAGATACATAGGAATAAGTAGACCCAGGATAGAATAATACCAAAGGAGGCCGATGTCGAACAAAAATATTACTTGAGATCACAGCATCAGAGGCCTCTACCTCAGGCCTACCCGAGAAGGAATAGTAAAGATCGCCATCATGGCTACCTCTAGAAGCCTGCGGACCACCTCTACTTGACTGGTGTCCACCTCTGGTTTGATAAGAGCCACCATGCCCTGACTGAGCACCGCCTCTAACTGATGAGCCACCTCTACAACTAGAAGGTACTGGGGCTGTCGGAGTCTGAAACCTGGAACCCTATTAGGACCCACTCTACCCTGACCTGGTACAGTCTTTCATAAAGTGACAGGGGTCACCATACACATAGCATGCTCTAGGAGATGAAGGTCGATGCATTGAAGCTGATGAACTGGAGGGACCGGCACGGCCCATCGTACGGGAGGAAGATCCACCATATGAGCGCCTACACATAGCCACCGGGTCTGTGAGTAGGACCACAGAAGAAGCTTGTAGTACCGACCGGATAGGCGCCGGGGGTACGACCGATAGTGGCAATGGATGACTGTCCCCGACCCCTGTAACTAGATCCACTGAAACTGCCATAATGATATGGCTTTTTCTCCCTAACCTCTCCTAAAGATCGAGCCTTAGCAGACTCGACACCAATGGCATGATCAACAATACGCCGAAAAGAAGACCCCATGGTCACCAATTGAAGACAAGCAATATGAATCGGGTGCACAAGTCCATTCACAAATCTTCAAACTCTCTCCCCCTCTGATGGAATCATCTGGGTAGCATATCGGGTCAAGAACAGAAATCTGGCCTCATACTCAGAAACATATAATTCACGTTATCGCAAACAATGAAACTCATCCCTACGTGCTTCCCTCAAAGTATACACGTACTTCTCCAAAAAGGCTTGATAAACCGAGTCCAAGAAAGACGGGTGCACCCACTAGCTCGCTATTAATAAATTCTCCACCAAGTCTTCGCATCACTGTGAAACTGAAATGACGTATAGTTCACACGATGAGTCTCAACTATACCCATCTTGTAGAGACGCTCATGCATCTCTATAAGGAACTCATAAGCATCCTCGGTATGTAAGCCATAGAACTTGGGTGGTTTCATCTTTCTAAACCTCCCAACTAGATTTGATCATCAATGTAAATATAATCGCGTAGAAACGGGTCTAGGAGTACCCTTTATGAATCTGAACAAAGACCAACACACGGGCTATGGCCGCAGCTAGGACGCATACCCGCGCCTATCCTCGTCGCGAGTCCGTACCCCTACTCGAGTCTGAGAACCGCCACCTGGAGTAGTTGCACCCCCAACAAGACGCCGACCGTCTAAATGAAATACCCGAGACACGATATCCCGAAATACGAGGTCGATACGGTCGGCAAGCTCGAGCCGGCACGCACCACCCCCGACCGCCGTGCTACCTCCGGTCGTCGCTTCCGCAGGCCGAGCGTGCTCGCCTGTCCGTCTCCATGGGCTCCAACCTTAGATGCCGCGCCCACGACCTCCGGCCCTGGCCGAGGCCTCCGCTCCGAGTGCCCGCTCGCGAAGCGAGGCTCGGCACGTTATCCCTCGCTATCATATGTCGAGTCCTCACCATCCGTGAAAGAATAGAATTTGGATCGATACTAATTTGAAAAATTCCGTATACCAATTAGAATAAAGTAGTACGAAGGAATGAAAGAAGGGAAATTTCCTAAAGTCCTATAGCCTCTCGCATAAGACATGCAGCTCTTCGTACCTATCCGCAAAACTCTTCTAGACTTGCTCTTGTACTTATAGATCGGTAACCCGACGCTCCGATACCAACTTGTTACGCCCCAACTCGAGGAACGTGCGGGCAACTACTAGTTTTCACCTCAGTAGGCTAACCCGTCCTTTATGAAACCAATCATCAATAAATAATAAATGAATTAATGAATGAAAAACCCAAGAATAATACAATAAGTCTGACATAATAAATAAATACTAAGTACGAAAGATAAACCAATCCTAAAAATCTGGTTTAATCAGTACAAGAGCTACTAAATACTACTACAAGTCTGAATAGTCAATTCATCATCTAAAATACCTATTGTTTCGAAATAGAAATGGGCCAGTAACGAAGATAGAATCTCAGGCGGCATGGATCATCAATAGCTCACCCTCGCAACTCCAGAATGCCAAGATCACCGCCGCGAGGTGTGAAGTTCCCCCAACAATAAACTCGCTTTGTGACTGTATAAAAATAGTATCGTAAAATGACCACTCCGTATGGGTGACCGCTAAGACCATGTACCGTCATTCCGTATCACACAGCCTAGAATTACTTCTCCATCCAAATCATTGCTAACCACTCTATATCACATAGCATAGAGATGGCTCCGCAAATATAGCAATGTCGCATGAATCATACTTACCTCCGTCATCACCATTTTCCAATATCAAGACCAAGACAGATATATTATGGATATGAGAAATTATGTCATGTGTATCGAGAATATAAAATAACATATGGATTCCACTAATTCATATAACTACAACCATCATAGTACAAGTATCACATGAATCCGTTCCTTCCAATCAGTCTTTCATAATACATTGAAACCACCAATTCTCATAAGAAGCCAAGCATAAACCTAAGGATTCTACAGGCTACATGCCCGAACACACATGTCACACAACAAGACTAAACCTAAGAATTCCATCCCAAACTTCATACCCGAAGGTTCACATGAGATGTCTCCAACAATTCTGGCGACTACATACGAATTGCTAACCAAAGTATAACCAAAAGGTAAGCCATAACCTACCCGAGTGCCAAACAAGATCCCAAACAATCACGCAAGTGCCTTGCCCTTCCTCAATGCCTCCAAATACTCAGTAATTCATTTACGATAACGTAATCTAGATTAGAAATAAATTTAAGAATACTACCCATATTGCTAGGCTTTTAATTTGGTCAACTTAAGCCTATGGGATTTGGGGAAACGGGCCCACAAGGGCAAAACGGAAAATTCGAAAGTGAAACATGCAATTCAAGTCTAAGCGATCAAAACCCACTAATCAATTCCCGATGCAACTCAATATTTAGCTAAATTCATATTTAAAGAGAAACCCCCAATTTTGTGCATCAACCCTAATTCTCAAATTCATGAATTGGTTACTAATAATGAAGGAACACATGTTTACAAAGCTATTACCCATCAATTCCATACTAATATAAGCTTATTCCATCAACAAATCAAGGTTTGATAACCAAAAGTTCATTCAAGAAAGAAACCCCAAGAACCCTCTTTAATCCTTAAGTTATTGGAAGACTCTAGCATGAATTAGGGAGTTTCTAAGGTGGATTATGAATCATAAATGATGAATAGGGTTAGATGAACTTACCCCAATGAAGAATGGCCTTAGAATCTCTTGTTTTTCTCCCAAAGTCGCACTAGAACCGAGAGTAATGAATGAGGAGTGATAGGGTTTGAAAGAGGATTTTAGATAGGGTTTGAAAGAGAATTTTAAGTCATTAAGGTCCCCGTCGACCGCAAAAACGGTCAGCAGTCTGCTACGGCGGAACCGCTGCAGCGGTGACATGATCACCTAACGATCACCCAAAATCTTGCTATACCGCTATAGCGGGAGGTCTAGCGGTCAGAGCGATACGTCGCCGCGGTCCCGGGTGTGTCGCCATGGCGACGGCACCGTACACCGATTTTCCCAAAACTCCACAAGTCTCAACTAAAAATCCGACTATCACCTGAGGCCCCAAAGATACAACACAAATATACAAACACAAATAAAAATGCACTACGAACTCATTTGTGGCCTCGAATTTCCTAACGGGAGTCATGTTGACCAAGTCAACCCCCAATACTCCAAAACCAATCTTCCAACCCAAGTCCCAAAATGCATTCTAATGAATTGGGAAGCGAACTGAACATACCATCAAGTCACAAATGACTATCCGGACCTCTTGGAATCGATAAATTTTCAAAAAAGGTCTGTTTACTTAAAAGTCAATTTTTTAGGTCAAACATCTTTCGCTTAAAGGCTTATTATCACAAAAACCCATATAATATTCATCCGATGACGTCGAAAGCATACTACCCATTCTCGAAAGTCTAATATAAGCTAATCAAGCTCGAAAAAGGGTCAACAAGGTCAAAAGTACCGTAACGGCCAAGCGGGTCGATACTGTATACATTATACATACTGCATAAATTTCTGATTTTCATGGTAAGATTCAGAACAACAGCTTAACTAAACAGATCATTAAGATAATGAATGGTGGTTTAATTTTACTTTTTTTTAATTTGAAAAATGGAAAGGGAAATCATCGGAAATAGAGAGTGGGCAACCACCATTAAAGACTCCCCAATACCTCTCTCTTGCCTCAATCCTTCCGTCTAGAGTTCATTACTTTTTCTTTTTTTCTTTTTAATTTCCTTATTTTTTCTGTGTTACTTAGGCTGATTCTTATATTCTCCCTTGGGTCGTATGACCAAAAAATTTTTTGCTGGGTTTTTTCAGTCAAAACTAGGGTTTCTGATAGAGAAAATTTGAGGTCTATAATTATCTACCTGCTGGAGCACCATTATTTCTGACTTCAAGCTCGCCGAAAATTTTAACTTCGGCTTAATTCCGCCAATTGAGAATTTAAGGATCCGAATTGAAGAATGCGAGAACGAATTTAAGAAATAATTGACGAAATCAGATGTGGATGACCATCAAGGTGATATTTTCGTACAACCTGAATTCGGGTAGTGTTGAAGAGAAGAAGAAAGAAAATGAAAAAGAAAGGGAAAGATTTTAAACTATCAAAGAATTAATATTAAATGAAAAATACTTATAAAAATAAAATTTTAATAATCTATATTCGCCTCTCACTCCCTCAAAGAGAGTGCAATACACTATCTTTTCCACCTCCACATTTAGGGAGCAATATATTCTATTTTAATGTAGTCCAGGGGGTAATAGGACCCCCGTGTAGAAAAAGTGTGTATTTGGTAATACGGCTATACGTTAAGGGGGTATTTGGCTATTTTCTCATTTATGCATAATGAACCAGTAACTAAATTTAAACAAGTGTTTACTTTAATTTATAAGGTTCTTCTGATGTGGTTCTGTTGCATCAGATGCCTATTGTGCCAGAGTGGGTTTTGAAGCGTGACATTTACCCTTTGATATGTATTAATTATATGTGACATAAGCTAGAAGTTGGGTTTAAACATGAGCTTTGGAGTGAGGTTGAGCATATCTCAACCTCACAGTCACATGTGCTGGTAAGAGATGTTTCATATCACTATTCAATGTCCTACTTTCCCCCCTGAACCATGATTGTGTTGTGTAGGTCTGTAGGATTGAGATTTTCATAAATTTTGGGAATGATGTGCTTAGTTGAGCTCATAATGAGGCTTCGAGTATTAAATCTACCTTATTTTTGGTTTCCCTATGCATCAGTTCCTCATTATCTCCCTTTGATCTATGTGTCTCAAAACTTATGTATGTTTGTTGTTTTATGTAATCTATGATTTTAAGTTCTCCTCTACTTAAGCCTATTTTTCTAAACAAATGTCATTTTGTGGTTGTTTTATCTTGTCTAAAGGGACATGTGGGTATTAAAGTCTGGTTTTAGAGGAATGAAGAAACAGTTTAACTCAAACCTCATATCAATGGTGCTCCCAGATTAGACCTCATGAACCTTGAATGACTTGTTTAAATAATTCCACTTTTTACTATTCTTTGTTGAGTCTTGTTTTGAAGCATGACCCATAAAGGAGTTGATTCTGTCTTCTTGAGTTTTAAAAAAGAATTAAGTTTAAAACTTTCCCCGCCTTACGCTTTCTGTAGACTTGAACCTCGTTAGTCTTGTTCGTTTGCTACTTACCTTTCTTCCATTAATTTTGTTGTTGTGTGCTGGGGATGATGTTGTGTAGAACAAGCCTAGATTTAGTTGGGAAGGAGTTGAGACCATCTCTATAACGTCCCGTTGGGTCGTTATAGGCATTTTACTCTTTTTCCCAGAAAATACCCTTCTCGTAGTCTCTCTTCTGTGTCATTTAACTTTTTGGGATGGGCGTTTAGTTGTGTCCATGGGATTCCAAATGAGTTTCAAGCGTTGGGCTGGAAGGTTGGAGACTTAGCTTGTTATTACTAGTTTCAGGTGCCTTGCACCTGCGGGCATGGGTGCGTAGGTGCGAAGTCGCACCTGCGATCCAACAGGTTTAAGTGAGCTCGCATCTGTGGAATATTTTTCACAGGTGCATGGTCGCACCTGTGGGCAATACCTCGCATTTGCGAGGATACGGGAGCGTACCAGATATTTAATTGCCCAATTTGGGATTGGATCTCATTTTCACCCACCTCAAGTTCTAGAGCTCTTTTGGAGGAAATTTCAGAGGGTTCCATTTGTTTCCTTGCAAGGGTAAATTCTAAAACTTATTTCCTCGCTTACTCTAATCTTTACACTAGATTAGTAGCTAATTCATTCTTTGGGTCTAGAAATCAGGGGTTTTAACCCTAACATAAGGATTGAACTTTCTTGAATTTAAAGGCCAGTCATGATGGGTTTTGAGTGGGTTTTTTTTTTTTTTTTTTTTTTTTTTTTTTTTTTTTCCTGGGTAAACCTTAGGTAAACCAATTCTAGCATAATTGTACCAACTTAATCCGGGTTTTAAATTATTTTGACTAAGGTTTTAGCACATTTTGTGATTTGGGGAAATAATGAAATTTAAAGGCTCATTTGTGATTAGAAGGTGATGATAATTAATATTTTGACTAATTAGACTATGGGTATAGTGGATTTAATTTAGAATTCAATTTTTGTCCTTGTGGGCCAGGGTTCACTTTAGGGAGTGGTGTTTCAGGTTTTACTTAGAGGTATGGCCTTATGGATGTCCTTAGTTTCGTAATCTAACGTAGAATTCATATTTAATAGACTTTCGTCATTCGAAAGCGCTCTAGAAAGGAAAGGCTTGGGCGTGGTTGTTCGTAACTCCGTCTTCGAGGTAGGTTATAGCTTACCTTTGTTATACTCCGATTAGAGAATTGTATGTCGATATTAGATATTTATGGGGAAAGCATGATAACCCTTCGAGCATGGTTGTGGTGATAAATCCACTGGTTTTCTATGGTTGCTGTTATGTGGGCTTGTCACCATGTTTGTCATTATCCTCTGGTTGTTGATTAAAAACCGTTAGTTATCTGATATCTCATATAATTTAGAAAAAGGAAAAAATTATGTATGGATGACTTAAGTCATATTCGGCTTTCATGAGGTGCATCCCTGAGTTCCACAATATGTGATATTGTTAAATTGATTTCCTAGCTTTGGCATGTGTCTTCTAATTCTAAGAAATTGGATGTTATTGTGGTTGATTTCATGCATAGCATTGAATCCCATATTTCTTATGTGATTTGATATGATTTTGACTTGAAATGATGATAAGTGAGAGAGTTAGCCTCCGTGGTCTTTGCCGGAGAGCGTAAAAGAGAAAGAGTGCTCATAATCTGAGGTCTTTACCGGAGTGAGGGAGTGTTCGTGATACGAGGTCTTTATTGGAGTGAGAGAGTGCTCATGTTTGAGGTCATTTCCACAATGAAGGTACATGAACTTCGCGGGTCCCCCATCGGTCATGGCTTTAAGGCATTGCCCTTAGCATGTGTGTACGGTACAGAGAGAAGGCCTGGGGGGCATTGCATGGTATTGCATTTCATTTGCATTGCACTCCACATCATTGCATGGTACATTT
Source organism: Lycium ferocissimum (assembly GCF_029784015.1). Taxonomy (NCBI): domain Eukaryota; kingdom Viridiplantae; phylum Streptophyta; class Magnoliopsida; order Solanales; family Solanaceae; genus Lycium; species Lycium ferocissimum. Next base: position 8,818 of record NW_026718950.1, on the reverse strand, counting down.
CCTCATTGATTTCTTTGTTGATGACATAATTGATTTGTTGCTTGCTTGTAAGGTTCTTTAATTAGAAAAATGACGAATTTGTGGATTAGGGATTACACTTAGGCCTATGATCCAAGGATATTGAGACTTACTATTATTATTATTGTTCTGAACTGTCATCTGAACGTGCTTAATGACTGTACTTGATTGTTTATCTGTTCTACTTGTTGATTTCTTCGTAGTTATATGCGTTATCTAATAGTTGTCGGCCTATGATGACTACGAGTACTAGTGTCATGCTCATACTACTCTTGCTACATTCCTTGTGGGGCGTAGGGTTTGATCCAGGTTATCTTTAAGATGTTGTGAATAATCCTGAGGCTACTGGCAGAGATGTTGGGTGAGCTACTAGCCGGACCTTTAGCCCGAAGTCGGTTCTTACGCAATCTAACTACTTACCTTCTATAGGCAGTATCTATTATAGTGTTGAGTGTGTATTTCATTTTCAAATTATGTATTCCATCCAGAAGCTCTTGTACTAGTCTGGACCAGGTTTTGAGAATTTTGAAATGATAGAGTTATTCCTTCCGCAATAGCTTATGTTACTTCAATTGTTGATTTGTGTTGTTATGCCTTTAATTTCCGAACAAGTTATAATATAAAAATTTTAAATGATATGGGGATGGTTCTCTTACCCGGGAGGGGGGGTAGTGTAGGTGCCATCATGACCTGTGATTTGGGTCGTGACAAGGTTGTATCAGAGCTCTAGGTTCACCGATCCCACAAGTGCAAGAGTAATGTCTAGTAGAGTCTTGCGGAATGGTACATATACATCCGTACCCATCCATGAGAGGATATAGGGCATTTAGGAAATATTCATTCTTTCACTCCTTTCGTGCTACTTCATTCAAATTGGTATCTAGTCGATTCAAATTGGTATCTAGTAGAGTCAAATTAGTATCTAGTCAATTCCAATTGGTATCTAGTCGTAGCGTGTTTTGAGAATGGTACGCATGGTTGGGTTAGATCCCGACCGTTTTGGATGAATTTTGGGTGTCACGTTGGAGTCTTAGGCTTAGCAAATTTCTTTTATGATTTCAGGTGTCTCACATCCGAAAAAGGGTTGCATCCGTGGAACCGCTCGCGATAGGCGGGTGCAGTGTGTGATGTGGGCTCTCAGAGCAAGAAGAAGTACTCTGTGTCAAGGCCGCATACATGGGTCGCGAAGATGCGGTCCGCACCTGTGTCTTTTCAGCTGTGGATTTGAGCCGATAAGTAAAACTCGCTGGTGCGAGCTGAATTGCACAGGATAGGGTCTGCACCTACGATTGGTGGCCCATATCTGTGAAATAACTGGGCAAAAATAGTGGACTTTTCCCTATTTCAATGTTTCATTTCTCATTCTACATCTGTCCAAAATCAACACCAATAAAAGCCTCCCACAAGTCTAAGATAAAAGCCCGACAAGGGCACAATCTATCAAGTCAATTCAAAAGCAAGAAAAGACAACAAGTACGCAACATCCCAAGTTTACAAATCAAAATCTAGGCAAAAATAAAACGATGCCTAAAGAATATAGAGACATGACCATATCGGCGAAAGGGGGCTCACATCGCGGCGCCGAGCTAGGCATCACCATCAGCTGCTACCACCACCACCATCGTAGCCGCATCTTTCGAATAATAAGGAGTACTCCTCGCCATCAACTGCATCCTCAATCAAAAATCTCTTTTTCGGATTCCCCCATATGAAGATTGCTTTAATACCTCTCCGCATCTTCACAAGAGCTAGCTCTTCTTCCTGTTTTTCGTCTTCTCCTTATCAAATTCCTGACGAAGGTCAATGTGGGCTTTGGGCATGGCGCCATAGGCTGACTTTAGCATGCTGACAGATTATGTAACCTTTTTATACGAATTCGCCTCGCTCTTCCGAGCCTCCAAGTACTTCGCATCTCGATCCTAGTGTAAAAGCGATCAGAACCCCCCCTTGAAAGCCTATTGGGAGCTTGGACACCCGCCTCCGGATAGGCCGTACAATCGGGAATCCGGTGCTCCCAAAATTTTCGCCTTGCGAGAGGGGGAATCATATCCTATGCTTGCCTCTATCTTCTTCTTCTTCTTTTGCACAACGCTACCCACTCATGTGACTCTTAATGGAGAGAAACATCAAGCTCGACATATTCTGGTGCAGATATTCCTTCAGCACCCGAAAGATGTAATAGCCAACATTCACTGGAATGTCATCCAGTATGCAAGCAATCATCAAGGCGCAAATGTATGTGCAGTCTATGGTATTCCCTGTAAGGGATATCCTACTGGCAATGGCAATGATATACTGCCACATCTTTACTTCTGCGATAAAATCAGTAAATTTGATCCCTATCTTCCTGTTACCCCAGCGAACTTCCTTGCCTGCCGGACACAATTTCGACACTGGCCAATCCCCAGAATCACAGGTGTTCTTCTCCTGCATTTATTCAACTAGAAGTTTTGTTAAGTAGTAGAAAGCATTTATTTCCTCCACCCCGAACCTCACTACATTTCCCCTTATTATGATCTCGGTATTTTCAAACCTCAGGTACTTCAAATTCAGATAGAACGCTCTTACCAACTCCTCATTTACCTTGCATGGAGTGGCGATGAAACAAGTCCAACCAATGACCTCTAGGCGACCATTAAACTCCGGTAGAAGCTTAGGCACTTTCTCCACCATAATTCTCATCTCGGGTAGACGTTTCTTGTCAAGAAAATTAGAGTAGTAGCAGGATGAAATAATTTGGACATGAACCTGGTGGCATCATACTACTCCTCCACAGCCCCTTCGACAACTTTCGGACCTTGTGCAACATTTTCATTAGCATTTTGGTCCATTTCCACCACTTTAGCATCTACAATAATAGGAAACAAGTTAGTCCAGAAATTGAACCATGTCAAGGAAATCCGAACTCATCAAACAAGCTAAAGAAACCAGCTAAGTAGACCTTCTATGAACCAATTGCGAAGCTACTGGTTTGCCAAATCTGCGCAGGCTTTGCACCTGCGGAAGTAGCACCTCATATGTGAGGCCACTTCTGCGAAAATTATTATCGCATCTATGAAAGTGAGACCCCCCTACCAGTCACCGCACCTGCACAATTTATCGGGCAGATACGGGACCGCACCTGTGGAATTTTTGTCGCAGTTGCAAAGCTCATCCCAGTTTTCAAGAAACCCAAAATTGTCGAAGGGTTCTGATTTCCCCCACTATTTTTGGTCAAAATTTCTCATTCTAACCTCCTAATTCCCCATCTATACGAGCATGCATAATGAATAAACTTGATTGATCAAGGCATCAAGTAACAACACCCCCAAAATTCTAAATATCCCACAATAACCCACATGGAAACCTAACCCAGAATTTTTCTCAAGTTTTCACCCAAAATTTGACTCTTATTAGCATTACACAATAGTAATCAAGTTATATATCATCAAACCCATTCAAAACTAGAGGGAAGCCTAATTCATACCTTGTAGAAGAAATTGAAGAAGATGGAGTTGAGAGGTGGGTTTTCCTTATGCAAATCTGACAATTCCTCAAAAGTTTTTGGTTCTTTTCTTTGTAAGCAGTGTTGGGACAATGAGAGAGGAGTGAGAGTGTTAGGAATTTAGGAGTTGTAAAATAGGGAGTTAGGACAGAGTTTGAGTATGGGGGGATTAAAAGAGGGGGGAAGGCTGTTCTCTTACCCCTCTGTTTATGAACTGATGACGTCGCATCTTCGAAAAAATTATCCGCAGTACGCATAAATTCCATTCCTTAGCAAAGTCTGCCTCTGCGGATAACCATCCGCACCTGCGCTCTCACAGATGTGCTCACTGCACTGATTTTTCGTAAAACTCCTGGAAACCACTGTTTGGCTTGGAAAACCAACACCTCAACCCTTATGGGATTCCTGATGAAGTACTTTCAAGTCATAAAAATCTTCAGCTTGTGCTCGACCAACGAGGTATAATTCGAGACAAAGATAGGCGGGCGGAGTTATTCAATAATGATATTACCATTCCTTATCATCCAGGCAAGAAAGCGAATCTCGATGGCAAAAAGTTACGGATAAAGGGCGTGTTGTGCTCCTCGTATGAGAGGGATGAGTGGGGCGATGCTCGAAAAGGTTCACCGTTCTGGTTTTTCATCATTACGGGTGCTACAAAGAGGTATCATGACTTGCAGCGCCATTACTGGCAGGGAGAGGATAGCTAAGGACAGCATGGTAGAGTCACTGAAGATTTTGGGCAAGTTTGACGCTATTGGATCACAATGGGAATGGTTAACCGAGTCAATGCTCTACAATCCTAGTTTAGACTACCTACAATTCAGAGAATATAGTAAGGCCTCTATTAGAAGAATTGTCTGAGATCTTGGAGTGCGCGTTTCTAACATTTTGGGCTGCGGTACTTTGTTAACTTTCGACTACCAAGGGTTACGATCGCAGGCTTGCATGTTTTATTTGGGTGGTCCTGGGGACCAGTACTGGCCCTTGGTAAGGTTTGCTCACGACGACAATTATTACACGAATAGGTACCTGGCACCCTTGGATTCGATATAGTAGGAGATGTTGTTCTCTAGGTGGTTGATTCGATGTACCTGGAGGAAACCTTAGGGCACTGATTTTTTGAGAGAGCCCGTCGATAGAGTGAAGTTTTCGAGGAGACATCTCTAGTCAAGTGTAGCGGAAGCATCGTATAGTTGAGGAGACTATTTGAGAGACTAAGGCCAATGTGCATAGTGAATGTCCCCAACTCTCTCCTGATTTACGTACCTTCCCTTGACCTATTCCCATTCGAGGATGAAATATTGTTTCATTGGTATCTAATGTACCATTTGGTAGTTATAGGCATATTACTCTTTTCCCCCGAAACTACCCTTCTCTTAGTCTCTCTTCGTGTCATTTCACTTGTAGGGATGGGTGTTTGGTTGTGACCCAGGATTCCGAATGAGTTTCAAGCCTTGGGCTGGAAGGTTGGAGACTTAGCTTGTTATTCCTAACTTCAGGTGCCTCGCACCTGCGGGTATAGGTGAGCAGTGTAACAGCCCAGCCCACTAGTGATATTGTCCACTTTGGGCCTAGGCTCCACGGCTTTAAAATGTGTCACTAGGAGGTAAGACATGCTTGCTTATATACCCAACACTTTTTTTGTGTTATACCGATGTGGGACTTTTCCTTCTGAGCTGAGGCGTCACATACACCCTATCTTATTGACTCAGTGTCCTCGCTGAGGTTTACCCTACCGCATTGAATTTGACTAGACTCAACACTGAGGTATGTCCCACCTACCCTGGATTTGACTAAACTTAGTTGAACTTTGGCCCACCATCGACAAGGCTAACACAAGAGTGGCTCTGACATATTCACCTTCTTTAATAGCCCAGCCCACTAGTGATGTTGTGTGCTTTAGGCCTAGACCTACACGACTTTAAAATGCGCTACTGGGAGGTAAGACATGCTTACTTATATACCCAGCACCTCTTCTATGTTATGTAGATATGGGACTTTTCTTTCTAAGCTAGGGTGTCACATTTGTAATAGCCTAGCTCACTAGTGATATTGTCCGCTTTGGGCATAGGCCTGTACGCCTTTAAAACGCGTCACTAGGAGGTAAGACATGCTTACTTATATACCCAGCACCTCTCTTGTGTTACGTCGATATGGGATTTTTCCTTCTAAGCTGGGGTGTCACATGCAGGTGCAGAGTCGCACCTGCGAGAGTTCCTTCGCACCTGTGATCTAGGAGGTTTTAAGTGGGCTCGCATCAGTGAAATATATTCTACAGGTGCGTGGTCGCACCTATAAGCAGTACCTCGCATCTGCGAGGATCGCTGAGCAGACAAGATATCTAATTCCCCAATTCAGGATCGGACCTCATTTTTACCAACCTCAGGTTCTAGAGCTCTTTTGGAGAATATTTCAAGGGTTCCATTTGTTTCCTTGGAATGGGTAAATTCTAAACCGTATTTCTGGCTTACTTTAATCCTCAGACTAGATTAGTAGCTAATTCAAGCTTTGGGTCTAGAAATTGGGGGTTTTAACCCTAACTTAAGGATTGAACTTATCTTGAATTTATAGTCCAAATCATGATGGGTTTTTGGTGGGTTTTGTTGTTTTAGCTTGATTAAACCGTGGGTAGACTAATTCTAGCACAATTTTACCAATTTGATCCTGTTTTAAATGATTTGACTTGGGGTTTTAGCACATTTTGGGATTTGGGGAAATAATGAAATTAAAAGCTCATTTGTGATTAGAAGGTAATGATAATTATGATTTTGACAAATTAGACTATGGATAGGGTGGATTTAAGTTAGAATTTTGCTTTTGTCCTTGTGGGCCCGAGGTCACTTTTATGAGTGGTGTTTTGGGTTTTACTTAGAGATATGGCCATATAGGTACCCGTAATTTCGTAATCTAACGTAGAATTCATATTTAATGGACTTTATCATTCGGAAGCGCTCCAGAACGAAAAAGCTTGGGTGTGATTATTCATGGCTCCTGTTCGGCTTTGAGGTAGGTTATGGCTTACCTTTGTTAGACTCCGATTTCAGAATCGTATGTAGATGGTAGATATTGACGGGCAAAGAATAATTGGCCCTCATGCATGGTTATGGTGATAAATCCACCGGTTTGGAACGTTACTGTTATGTGGGCTTGTCACCGTGTTTGTCATTTTCTCCTGATTATTGAATAATCCCGTTAGATACCTAATATCTCATATACTTTAGAAAGAGGAAACAATTATGTATGGATGGCTTGAGTTGTATTCGGCTTCCATGAGTTGTGTCCCTGTGTTCCACAATTTGTGCTATTGTTAAAGTGATTTCCTAGCTTGGGCCTGGTCTTCTAATTCTAAGTAATTGGATGTTATTATGGGTGATTTCATGCACAACATTGCATCCCATATATCTTATGTGTGTTGATATGATTGTGATTTGAAATGATGATAAGTGAGGGAGTATAGCCTTCGAGGTCTTTTTCGAAAAGGGTAAAAGAGAGAAGTGCTCATGAGCCGAGGTCTTTACCGGAGTGGGGGAGAGCTCGTTATTCGAGATTATTTACCGGAGCGAAAGAGTGCTTGTGTCCGATGTCATTTGCCGGAACGAGGGTTCATGGACTTTGCGAGTCCCCCACGGGTCATGGCTTTGAGGCATTGCCCTTACCATGTGTGTACGGTACCAAGAGGAGGTCTGGGGTCATTGCGTAGCACTGTATTTTATTTGCATTGCACATCATTGCATGGTACATCTCCTCATCAATTTCTTGGTAGATGACATAATTGAGTTGTTGCTTTCTTGTAAGGCTCTTTTACTAGAAACTTCATGAATTTATGGATTAGAGATCACACTTAGGTCTATGATCCGAGAATATTGAGATTTACTGTTATTATTATTGTTGTGAACTGTCATCTGAACCAATCGATAGCCTCAGAAACCACACCACCCATCCCCGCAAGTCCTAAATACAGGAAGTCGGACTACACGAAAGGTTATTTTTGGGAGAAAAAGAGTAAAATGATAAAACGACTGAATGGGTCGTTACATCAAATACCAATTAAATAGACATTTGTCCTCAAATGGAAAATAAACGAGGAGTAAGGGATTTCTACTACGAATATCAGCCTCGGTCTCTTATGTAGCTTTCTCCACCGGACTGTCACGCCCCAACCATGGTGAGGCGTGATTGGCACCCGGCACCTTACTAGGGCCGAGCGAACCAAACTATATCCCGCATCATCCATGTCTCGAAAGACAAAATAAGGCCAAGGAGGTCAACCTATGAACATATTATTAGGTATAAGTAAACATCTGACCATCAGGGCTAACATACGTCTCAGTAACCAGCAGCCCAATATATGTGTGTGTTTGTGTCTATATATTTATATATATATATATATATATATATATATATATATATATATATATATATATATATATATATATATATATATTAATGGGCCCACAAGGCCAACAAATCAACTCGACAAGACATAACTAAACCGTATACGAGAATATGCATCCGCAAAGCCTTTAAGAACATGGCCAAAACATATAAGGCGGGACAGGGCCCCCGACATACCCATAACACAAAAATACATATACAATTCCTGACTCGGCAATGCTCTTAGAAGAAGTGGAGCTCACCAATCAAAACTTGTACCTGGAATCAGCCTACTGTGGAGGGTCCTCATCTCGTCCATATACATGCGTGGCATGAAATTCAACACCTGCAAGCGAAGGGAAGGTCAGTACGAAGAACGTACCGAGTATATAAAGCAGAAATGTAACATAATAAACATATATGGTAAAGATGAAAGACAAGAGTCAACCTAACCTTTCCCTTTAGCATATATATATATATATATGTATGATCCAAATAGTGGATTGTTAACATTACAAAGAAATGCAATAATAAAATTAGTAGCTCGATAACACAAAAGTAGAAGTTCTAACCAATGATATTACAAACCACAACATTCTAGCCATTAATTACTTTACTTGGAAATTTTGAAAATATATATTTAAACTTCTAAATTTATATATATATATATATATATATATATATATATATATATATATATATATATATATATATATATATATATATATATATATATATATATATATATATATAAAGCATGCATGAGAGCTCAAGGAAAAATTACAGCCCTATTAGAGTGACGTAATGTTAGAACCCGTATTTTTGTACATTGGAACAACTGATTAATTACGATAAGTTAAGGACAAAACTATTTCGGGATACAAAGTTGGGATTCTTGACCTTCGATTTTATTTTGAGATATAAGTTGTGCAAATAAAT
>NW_026718949.1:0-11910 GCF_029784015.1 Lycium ferocissimum | reverse complement strand
ATATTTCAAAACAGCCATTGCAATACACAATGCACCCGAAACCTTCCAACTTCATTAGAAACGTTCATAACATATTTTCTACCTTCCAAATTCATAACTACACCAACAATTCCACAATACAACATTACTTTTATAAATTCAAGAACTATATTGGAATCACATTACATTCTCAAATCAGCCCATACAATTACAACTTCCATTTGGGTCACCAAACCTTCATTTTCACTACATAACATTCATTACGACGGCAATCAAAACTCTAGATAAAATTGATTCATTTCCTACATACCAAGCAGCCCTGCGGCTACACACACAACATTCAAGGTTTCATGATTTCATTCATTCCAACACACTACAACACCCAACATGCCAATTAAAATTAATTCATCACTCTTAGAAATACAATATACATGCACGGCCAACATCAACATCCATGGCTTAACTTCAACATCCATATTTTCATGATTTTCATTCATTTTCATACTTCACAACATCTGCACAACTCACCTATAACATAAGAAAATAAGATTGAATCATACCTTCTCCTTCAATTCTTTCTCTCGGCTAGAGTAGCTATAACATCAACGAATGATTTTCTTTTTCTAACAACCACTCCACGTCGACGAGAGCCTTTCAATTAGTAAGAAAACATGAAGAATATATTTTTCCATGACAAAACAAGGGGCGGTTCGGCCAGCCATAGCCGAACTCCTCTCTCTCTTTTCTTTTCTTTTCTTGATTTTTCTAGACTCCAAATGATGAACTTGCCTTCTTGATCACTCCTCCACACATATATATATATTGGTGTGGCACATGACCATGCACATGGCCAAGCACATGGCCGGCCATGTGCCCTCCTCTTTTTTTTTTGTTTCTTTTCCCTCCAAATTTCTTCAATTTTCTAGAATTTCCTTAGGATATAAAAGATGACTAATATAGTCAACATGTCATCTAATTCCATACTTATATATCAAGCTTCCATGTGGCCATGGCCCACCTTACTCTAGTTTCATGAAATTTTAAATTTTTCTCCTAATGCATTCTTAGTCCCAAATTTTCCTTAATGCTTCCTTCGCAACCAAAATCATAAACCATTTATCGTAAAACAAAGTCGAGATATAACATATATGGATCGGGCTGCACGTTCCGCAGCAATATAATGCATATATGGACCGGGCTGCACGTTCCGCAGCACTAAGCAGGCATGGTTCCGCCTAAAAGGGCACTCAGATGTGCAGGTTACTCTTTATCTCATGAAATGCCCTATGTTTTCGTCTTGTTACTACTCTTGCTTTGTATCCTCTAAAATGTTTTACTCATGCCTTACATACTCAGTACATTGCTCGTGCGCGTCCCTTCTTGGGGACATTTGCGTTCATCTTTGCGCGGTACGCCCTGATGAGTTGAATACACTAGCGAGAAGATGTTCCAAATGGGATTGGCGAGCTCCATTTTCTCCGGTCCGCCGAGTCGAGCATTATGATATGGTTTCATGTCCCATGTTAGAGACTTTGCGAAGACGTTGTCGTGTATGTAGTACGTCGTTTTGTAAGCGCTCCATAAGCCGATGTATTGTGATGCATTATTCTACGGGTCTTATACGCTCACAGGTCTTACTTGATTTGAAAAGGATGAAAAGTAGGTTAGTTCCTGAAAAGCTTTCATTATGTACTCATGTTATGCTATGAGGGCCCAATATGATTATGAGTGCCCCGAGAGTCAGAGGGTTCGCTAGGCCCTAGGTAAGGGTCGGGTGCCCATCATGCCCTAACGAAAATTAAGGTGTGACATGTCTATTACATGAGATGTTGTAGCAACAGCCCATACGTGTCTTTCTTGCACATAATGTGCAATTGACTCACCAATTTTAATTTAGCTACTGCCCCTTGGCACTCCCACATAGGTTGTGCCCCCATAATATTTATTCAATGATCTTAATTAATTTCTTGATCTCAATTCACTTTAATAACAATTATTATTTTTAATGCACTTCATATACTCATTGCCATGATTATGTGATATAGAGCTAGTCCATAGTCCGTTTTGGTACACTTAAAATATTATTCTCAATCACCGCGGTCGCACTTGTTAAGTCCTAAGTTATTTCGGGACTTCAAACTCTTTATACACCGAGCTGTCGATTTTCATCCTTGAATATGATCAAATTCTCCGGGCTCGGGTAATTTTGCTCATACTGGACGATTAAATTTTTTTTGTCCAAAAATATGGGATATTATAGCTTGGACCGTATTTCATCAAATAAATTCCGAACCTCGACGAAACTTATTTTCTTAGATTTGTTTAACTTCAAATCCTTACGGTACATGTGTACCATCACTTTATTCACCTATAAGCTTGGGGGATAACCTCGTGTCCGTTAGTAGTGTCATTTATCTCGCACACTTTCCGACATACGAAAACACGGAATGTAACAATATGTATGCATATGCATAATCCCACGAGGCTACAAAATGAGGTACAATATATACACCGAAAAAGTCTCATAACATCTGAAGTACTGAAATCATGAGGGCGGGACAGGACCCCGCCATGCCCCAATATATACACAAAAGAATATACGAAGAAATGGCAACTCCGAAGTAGTGGAGTGTTCTTGCAAATCTGCTCAGTAGGCTCCTAAGCGTCTGCACCGTCTCTCGGTCTACCTGTGGGCATGAACACAACATCCATAAAAGAAAAGGACGTCAGTTCGAACAATGTACTGAGTATGTAAGGCATATATGATAACATAATAAAGAAAAATAGAAAGTGCAAGAATAAAGGATAACTGTAACTGCTTGCCTCTTGAGGCGGAGTCATACTTGCTCACTTTTACCTTTAAACATATCACACATGCATACATAAAGTGTCCGAATCAATAACATCATTAACCCACGTCCGGGGTAATCATTTCCCGCCGCCCACTAGCGGTGTCTGCTCATGCCATATAGACACGGTGTAATAAGCCGCCCGCCTTAGCGGTGCTGCCCGGCCATCTAGGCATGGTGTAAACATCATTATACACTCAACATGAAGTATGCATATGAGCTCAAGTAAAAGCTATAACTCGATCGGAGTGACGTAAGGTCGGAAACCTCCGATTACCTTATGGAACCATTATAGTCATCATGTCTCGCCTTGAAGGAAATAGCATCATGAGGTGAGACTAGCAATAATGCATAACAATCAAGGAAATCATACATCAAGATCATTAATCTCATAATAACGTGCTTTCATAAGCTTAGAATCTCTATGACTAAAATCATCTTTATCATATCTCATTTCTTATCTTTATCTCATGAGAGCTCATAATAATCATGGACTCGTAATTTTTGGGATGTAAGAAAGTCATGGTAAGATAGAAACTATTATGTGATGGGAATCATGCCTTAGAAAGAAGGGCTAGCCTCACATACCTTTACGCCTCTTCAACTTTATCGACTAAACGCTTTCCTTCTAAGCTCACGATTCTACATTCAAGAGAATTTGTACTAAGATTAGACAACCGGAAGCATATTTAAGCTTAAGCTAAAGCAACTAAGAGCTAATGAAAATTGGGCGACGTTTCCTTTATTTTGAAAACTTCCTCCATACAATAAGACAACTCCTAAACACCAATAAGAACACCCATAATATCATAATCAATAGATTCTTCAAGTTAAACATTGTTTACTTCACAAATCCACCTTCAAAATCATCCATAACCATAACTATAATACAACATCATATTTATTCTTCACATGACACTTCCTCAACGTCATTAGCATCATTTATAACAAGATTATACTCATCTCATACTTTAGAATCATAATTCACATTAACTTACTACTCAAAATACCATTTTCTCCATATTTGAACTCATATTCTACTTTCTTCTCTAACCTAAGTCCTTCAACCCCTCAATACTCTTAATAACATGAAATGAACATGAAACTCACCTTTGATGATGTAGGAATGGACTTCGGATAAAAATACTTCACGTGGAGGAAAACCCCACTTCAACACCAAAGAGATTCTTGGTTTCCACAAACCTTAGAGAGCATCCTTGCACTTGATTCTACTAATTTTTGGTATGTGATCTTTGATTTACCTTGGATTCATGCTAGAGAAGTGTATGGAATTTTTTAGAGTCTTCAAGCTTTGTAGAGAGGGTGAAATCTGAAAAATAAGGGCAGGGGTCATTTATTTATAACTGGAATTGTAAAGTTCCGGTGAAGCGGTTCGACGAGCGGGTCGATGACCCGTCGACGTGTCGACGGTCCATCGACTTGCTCCGTCGACTTACGCTGTAAATTTCTGATTGCAGAAACATAGGGCCGGTGTACATCAACGGTCTATTGACATGTCGATGGCTCGTCGACAGTGACTGGTGTCTGCAGAATTTTCTTGATTCAGTTCAGATTTCGTCGATTCGATCCGTTCAACTTATAATCCTGTAAATTACCAGGAATACCTGCTGGTACATTTGTAAACGAGGTAAGACACTCCCTACCTTAACTTTCTCCAGCACGCTTCCTTCTTTCTCCTCAAATGTCTTTGGAATCTTAATCAGAATCATTAAGTATCCCTTCTTACCTGTGGGGACACCATATACACCTTAACTTGCGTTAGTCTACTTACTGCGCAACAACCCAAAATTTCGAGGTGTAACATTCTCCCTCCCTTAAGAATATTCGTCCTCGAATGTTAAGTTCTCGGAGATTCTACAGAAATTTTGCCAGAGTTTCTCCTGTAATATGGCACTACCATCCTTTCACAACACCCAAAATAACATCGCCTTATAGGGCTACGATAACAACAGCCAAAAAACATGGCCACACACGACCCAAAAGCAATAAAAGAAGCATTTCATACCTGGGGTCTTGAATCTCTTCCGGGGGTGGAAATAAATGTGGATATCTGATCTTCATATCCTCTTTTGCTTCCCACGTCATCTCTTCTCTGTTGTTATTTCTCCAAAACCTTAACCGAGGCGATATCTTTAGTCCTGAGTCTTCGTACTTGCCTCTCTAGTATAGCCATTGGCACTTCCTCATAAGCTAACTTTTCAGTCATTTGGACATCCTCTATAGGTACGACTCTGGAAGGATCTCCGATAAATTTACGGAGTATTGACACGTGAAAAACTGGATGAACTGACTCCAGTTCTGGAGGTAGATCTAGCTCATAAGCTACTTGGCCCACCTTGCGTACAATCTTATAAGGTCCGATATATCATGGACTAAGCTTACCGTTCTTGCCGAATCTCATTACGCCTTTCATTGACGACACTTTTAAGAGCACCCAATCATTAATTTGGAATTCCAAGTCCTGTCGGCGATTATCCGCATAAGATTTTTGGCGACTTTGAGCTGTCAACAATCGGTCTTGGATAAGTTTGACCTTTTCCATCACTTGCTGAATCAATTCTGGACCTATCAGTTGGGTCTCTCCAACTTCAAACCATCCAATTGGCGATCCACATTTCCTTCCATACAGAGCTTCATATGGAGCCATCTGGATACTAGAATGATAACTGTTATTATAGGCAAATTCAATAAGTGGAAAATGATCATCCCAATTGCCTCTGAAATCCAATACACATGCCCGCAACATATCTTCTAAGGTCCGAATAGTGCGTTCAGCTTGTCCATCGGTCTGTGGATGAAATGTTGTACTGAGTCTCACTTGAGTTCCCAAGCCTTCTTGAAAAGACTTCCAGAATTTAGCTGTAACTTGTGTCCCTCTATATGTGATAATAGATGCTGGTACACCAAGAAGTCGCGCTATCTCTTGACGATACAATCTTGCATAATCTTCTGCTGATTATGTAGTTCTGACTGGAAGAAAATGAGCTGATTTTCTAAGTCTGTCCACGATTACCCATATGGAATCATACTTACGCTGAAAACAAGGCAACCCTACAATAAAATCCATGTTGATCACCTCCCATTTCTAGGTTGGAATTTCCATAGCTTGTAACAATCCTCGTGGCTTTTGATGCTCGATTTTAACTTGTTGGCAATTTGGGCATTGAGCTACAAATTCTGCTATATCTTTCTTCATTCCATCCCACCAATACATTAACTTAAGATCATGGTACATCTTGGTTGCTCCTGGGTGAATATAATAACGGGAGTAATGAGCTTCTTCCAGAATCTGACGACGTAGTCCTGTAATATCTAGAACACATAGCCTGCCTCGGTACCTGAGAATCCCATCTGCCGAAATATCAAATAGGGACTTTTCTTTCGGAGTAAGTGTATCGCTATAGTGACCCAACTGGGGATCTTCGTATTGGCGCCTTTTCACTTCCGTGTCAAGGAATGAAATTGTTATATCCCGTATTTTTGAACGTCGGATTATTTGTAAGCTGAGGTGGGGCCCACACGTTAAGATTTTTTTTTTTTGGAACATGTGACAAGTTATATGAATCACATATGTAAATTTAAACACTACTCATGAAGGACCCTTGGGCCAAATCAAAGTGGAAGCCCTTCAAACGAATATTTTTAAGTAACATTTTCGGGTGACCTGACTTCGAGGGGAAAAAACGGTATTATAAGTTTGGAATTTGGAAAAATACCAAGAGATAGAAGTTGTAGATAATTGAATTAGATTTCCAACCATAGGTTGTGGGTTCCCAGGTGACGTCGGTACAAGGAGATATGGACATTTTAAGGTCGAAAGGTCAGTGGGCTAGGCCCAACTCGGGCCCAACCGGGTTAGGCCCATGACCCATGTTATTTAAGTGATATTTCATCCCTTCCCTCCTCATTTTAAGATCTGGAACAACCAGAAAATTCTGGAGAGATAGAGAAAAAGGCCTTGGAGAAGAAAAACCAATTTTGACCAAAATCCGAATCCAAGAGATCCCGAAGCCCATGAAGGGAAAAGTGTTGTACGCTGCGTTGTCTTCAATTTGAGCTAAAAATCAACCAAGGAGAGAGAGTGATAACATGGTGGCTGCCTACTTAAGGTAATATGAAGATTCCTTTCCATTGTTAACAAGTTTATTTAAAGATTTAACGGATTAGGACGGAAGAAATAGCGATATAAATTCGTTTGTCGGTGTTGATGTGGTAGCCGTATAGGGGCTGTTTTGGTGGGGTATGATGAGCTAATTTTATTTAGTATTTTGATTGTTGTTGTGTTGTGGATTTCATGTTGTTAAATGAAGATTTAATGGCTTGAAATAAAGTTGTAATCGTTTGCGGATTATGGAAGAAGTTAATATGACATTAGTATGGTTTCTTATAATTGTAGGAATAATGTTGCTAATATGTAGAATGTTGGTGTAGTTTATGAATTTGGAAGAAAGAAAATGTGTTGTAATTATTCTTGTTGGATTTGAAAGAATTTGGGTAGTGTATGGGTTGGTTGAACCGTTTGAAATATTGTGCGGGTTGTCGAAGTGTTCTAGAATATTGTTGAATGGTTTTCGGATTAGTATTTGAATGTGTGAACAATTGTGAATTGGATATAAATGAAATGTTGTTTGATTATGTAAAAGGAGCTACTCTTTTGTTGGAATGTATTTTGAATAAATTGTTGAAGTTGGAGATATGATGGTTGGCATTGTTGTTGATAGTTTGGCGAGTTGAATTCTCGGGTTTGTTGTTGTTAAATTGGCCGAGTTATATCCTCGGGATGGTGTGTTTACGGGGGGAAATGCTGCCGAAATTTCGGTAGACAAGTATTGAGGCAAGATTGAAATTTTAAGTCTCATGAATAGTAACTGGTAAATGCGACCAAATTGCAGATTTTGGCGAACTTGGAACTGGGATTTGGAGTAGCGTAAGAGGCGGAAAAGGTATGTAAGGCTTCACTTTCTTTCTTTGGCATGTCTTAGACGTAGTAAGCTTGAATATGTGCCTCGGGGACAATTCCTTTCTTAGAAATTCGAGATTGAAATTAACTACTATTCATTCAGTAGAATTGAATTAGAAATTGTGTGAAATGATGGAAGAACTCCCTAAACATTTAGAACTTGCGTGAGTAGGACCCGACTACCAAAGGCTAGTTGTTTAGCTACCTCATTATGTTCTATAATGTACGTGGTGGTGTGACAATGTTCCTAATATAATTATTACTTCGGTTTTCCAAAAATGGCTTAAACGCGGTTGTGGTTCACCGATGATTTTTAAAGAACTAGTTTTGTACAAAGGAACACAAAATTGATTTTTCTAAAACCACTCCGACGGGGGGTGTGAGGTTTTAATATTTAGACTTTCTAAAACCACTCCGAAGAGGGTGCGGTGGCCTCGCTTATGCTCGAGTGTGCTATAGCCTCGGTCCGTGTCCGAGCGAGCTGTGGCCCTCGGCCGATCACCGAGTGTGCTATGGCCTCGGCTCACGTCCGGGAGCACTATGGCCTCGGCTTATGTGTCCGAGTGAGCTATTCTTTTCAAAACCACTCCGAAAGGGGTGCGAGATTTACTATTTCATTTCACTTACTACTTATGTTTACATTATCATTACTAAAATGCCCGGCGGGGCCGTGATTATTATTATGCCGGAAGCGGCATGCCGGGGCCATCTTTATTGTTATGCGGAAGCGGCAATGCCCGGCGGGCCGTCTTTATTATTATGCGGAAGCGGCAATGCCGCGGGCTATCGTTGTTATTATGATGGAAGCGGCAATGCCCGAAGGGGCCATCTTTATTACTACGCCGGAAGCGGCCGTCCGAAGGGACTATTTCATTGAATGTCGGAAGCGACGCACGGGTTAGATTGCATCCTTTACTTAAGATGGGTGTGTTCATTTGCATTATTCACTTAGGGATTACATGAGACCCATATATATATATTTATGCTTCTTCCAGCGAAGGCTGCAGGTATTGAATTTGATTTGCGATTTCTTCTCTCTTAAATTAAGTTGCGGTTATTATTTGTCACTGCCTTTTTTACATATTCGGTACATTCTTCGTATCGACCCCTTTCTTCGGGGCTGCGTTTCATGCCACGCGGTACACCCGGACGAGTAAAAGACTTTGCTAGAGCTGTTCCGGTGGGATTGGCGAGCTCCATCTCGGTTCGGAGTGTTGCCGAGTCGAGTACTTATGTCATGGTATTTGTACATCCTAGAGACTTTGCGAGCATGTTGTCTGTGGATAGTGCGTCGGGAAGTGCGAATAATTTGTAAATGTTAAAAGAGTATGTATTTTCGTATAATGATTGTTGTTTGAAAAGTTCCATGTTTTAAGAAGTTTTCGAAATGGCAGGTGTTTTATTACGCGAATGTCTAAGGGTTCGCTCGACTCGAGGAGAGTCGGTGCCCATCACACCCTAGTAAGGTCGGGGTGTGACAAAGTGGTATCGAGCGGGTCCGTCCTAGGGGTTGTCCGCAAAGTCGTAATGGGAGAGTCCGTTTATGGTGTGAAGCGCGCCACATTTATAAACAAGGAGGCTACGGGGCATCTAGGGATTGTTGACCTTCTTTGTCTTAGATCGTGCGATAGAGCCAAGTCACAGAAATAAGATTCCTTACGTAAGCCTTACATACGGCGAAAAATGGCAAGTGGTGACATGGGAGGTCATAAAGGTAAGGTGGATATATTTGTTCGCTACCTTAAACGTAAAGTCCGGATGGCTAGAATGTGATATGTAGGCATATGCTCGTAAGGTATTGTGGTATTTTGCGTACGATTTTGAATAATAAGAATTTGTGAAGGTGATATAGAAGGCGAAAAAGGGCAAAACGGTTATTGTACAAGAAGTGGACGTGTTACGAATATGTCCGAATCAGAAAACTTGATTTGCTCCGCATTATGTAGTAAAGGACATACGAGGAAGTGGACGTGATTATACAGCATTAAGGCAACAAATTCCACCAAGGTTTCGAGGTTAAGCGTGCTCAGGTGGGAGCAATTTCAGGATGGGTGACCCCTGGGAAGTATGCAAGAAATTTCAAAGATTTAGTTGTGAGAGACAAATGAAAAATTAGAATAGCCTAAGTGAAATTAGGATATACGAGATGGTTGGAGACCACAAAGGCTACGCAACACGCGACGGTGCTCGATTAAAGAAGAAATGGAAAGTATGTCACGGTTCGAAATTTGGATAGGCTTGAATAGTGTACGGAAGTATTTTGTAGGTTAGTTGATACTAATTATATGTGTATATGTATATGAACATGTATGATATCCCATATGTGAGGGTATCGACAGAAAGTGAAGGGAAAACTTATGGTAAGAAATTTTGCTATGTTGTGCACAGAGTTGAAAAGAAGAACTGTTGGTATATAGAGAACCCTTAAAGGGGGGGAGACCATATTATATTAGACCAAAAAGGGAAACCTATGACATAAACTGAGGATTTGTGTAAGGGCCAAGGAGAATAAGGTAAAGGATAAGGAATGGGCATAAAGAGAAGGAACCCCACCCGAAGTGCTACAAAACCCCATAAGGTCAGTTGAACATTCGAGGACGAATGTTCTAAAGGGGGGGAGGATGTTATATCCCGTATTTTTGATCGTACTTGAAATCGGGATCATAATCGTATCACATTCTTTCAAAAGTCGTCAGAAGTAAAGGAAAAGTCGCGGGACCCACGGACGGGTGTCGACCCGAGCCGGGCCCGCCTATGGAAAACATAATCATCATACATCATGGAATCATTTTTGAGCATATCGAAGTGATCCGGTTCTCGTCAGAGAGTTACGGACTTTCGTAGTTTTCGGAATTATTTAGGAACGAAACTCTTTTAAAAACCAACCTTTTAGGCAACTTTTGAAACGTAGTCATACCAAAGCCATAGAGCCAATATTTCATCATATCATGCATACGAAGACCAAGAAACAAATAATAATCACAGACATGGTCGGATCGCGAGAGTAGAGTTTCCTCGAGACTCGTATCATAGCCTATTTACGACTAAGGCATGACAAAAGAAAGAAGGGTTGCGCTTTACATACCTCGAACGCTTCCAAAGCTACTCCAAACTCAAGCTAATCACGACTTACGCCTCGGGCTCCCAAGGTCTACAAATACGTCAACGGATACCAAATATTAGCTATAGCCACTTAGGCATTTAGGCATTTAATTCCAAACTAGCACTAAATTCTACGAAGTAGAAGATTTCCCCGTAAATAGGCCAACCCGAGAATTTAACTCGGCCAAATCAACAACAACAACAACAACCAACCTAGCAACATTACTAATCAATCCGAAAGGGAATACAACATTAATAACCCTCTTTTCCATCATTCAACAACATTCATAAATTCAATTCAACGGCTTACCTTCAAGCCAACATCCACGCTTATACATTCAAATACTAACCCGAACCCATGCCAACAATATTCAAAGACATTCTAAGCAAGTCATACAACATTTCCAACAATCCAAAAATTGCTCCAATTTACCCGAAAACTGCCCCCAAACCCGAGTATATGATTATGTTTATTCGGGGTACGGCGGGGCCCTGTCGTCATATGATTCTGTTGTTCTGTATTAGAGGTCTGTAGACATAGATGTGGGTTATACGCTTGTTCGGACGCGTTGAGTAAGATGTTTTGGGGCGTTTATCCGCGTGGCACTTTTAATGGCGTCGCGCGTATGTATGCTTTGTTATGTTATGTACATTATGATAAGCAACGTCACAAGTAAAGATATATATTTGTAGGCGCCAGTTTGGAGCCACGTTTGATATTGATTTATGTACGAGTCGTTTGTATGCCAAATTTGATTAGGGAGCGCGTATGAGTGCCCAGCTCGGGCACTAGTCACGGCCTACGGGGTTGGGTCCTGACAAGTATGGTATGGAAGTGATGAACAAATTTATTTAGCATGTTGGATTGTTGTATTATGAATGGTTGTGCATGTTGTAATGTGAAGGAATGAATAGAATTCATGAAATCATGGGTGTTGGTATGTTGGCCGAATGGGCCGGCTTGTGAAGGAAGAATGAATCAAATTTATTTAGTGTTCT
>NW_026718948.1:0-13142 GCF_029784015.1 Lycium ferocissimum | reverse complement strand
CTACTTGTAATTATATGTATCGTGTTTAGAGGCTCGTAGACAGATATGTACAGGTAGATGTTTCACAACCTAGTCGTCTTTGTCACCGTGTGATATGTTAGTACAGTTGAATATTACTACTCGTTTACATGTACGATGTTATCGGCGATGTTATGAAAAAAAAAATGTCAGTGTTCATACGGCCCACTTAGTAATAAGAACAAGACATATGATAGGGGGTGCTCGGTACAAGTATCGGGTGCTCGTCGCGGCCCCTAGTTGGGTCGTGACAGGGGGTCAGTACGGAAAATGTACTGAATATGTAAAGCAGAGACTGTAATAAAATCAAACTAAAGTCAGAACAGAATGTGCGGAAAACATACGAGATGCATAGATAGTCAAAAATGCATATCAGAAATCATAAGTAATGCATGCAGAGAACATATGCCAAAGCCGGCCCCGCTATGGGACTCGGTGAACAGAACATAGGCGCCCCCGTCTCCGCGCCAAACACATCATACTTGAGTAGGAATATATCCGAACACGTCATAACATACCAAATGGCCATATCACATCACGTCATCGGATATCGGAGTATGTACATGGCACATCATACTTCGGACCCATGTACATGTCATACCGCCTCACACCGAGGCACGGCGAACAATGCGTGGAAAGCGCTTGATAACAAATCCCGGCCCGGGCTCGGTCGAAGGAAGCATTAGGCATCCACGAGTGGAGTAGTGAGAAACTAAATGCAATAAAATGACATATGTATTTCCGGAGACTTAATGAGGCATATCGAATAACAAATCAAATCAATGAAATCGAGGAGAGTCATAGTACATACCTTTCGGACATCACGGCGGATCGGTATCGGAGACGAACTTTCGGATTCATGGTACATATCAAAACGTGTCCAAGACTTAATGGAATATTTCAAATAGCCAACATTTAGGAATTAGAGAGCAACCAAAACGTTTACTTTAAATATTGTCGAAGACAATTCATTAGCACAATGGAAGTGGGTTCGGGGATAGCGGGCCCACCTCGGGTCAAATGAGGTGGCGTACTTAAATCACGTTCGTTGAACCTCATAATATCATTAGTAAATGTTTTAAAGTGATCGGATTGGACTTGTACAAGTTTTAGATGTCTAAGAACAATCTAGCCAATTGTGGCCGAATTGGGTTCAATCCCATTGAATGAAAAAGGCTCAATTTTAGATGTAGATTCCGAGAGATAGGAGCGACTCCAAGGGCCGAATCCGAAGCTAACGCACCTAAGTCGTGCCATGAAAAGGAAATGAAAAGCTTTACATACCTTTCTTGTCCTTTACGCTTGCCAAAACTCCAATCCCATTTCGTCAAAAATCTGCAAATGGTCACCTTCACTAGTTACTATTCATGAGGCTTGAAAATTCCAACTTTGGTTTAGCATTTGCCTACCAAAATTTCGGCAGCATCTCCCCTATGAATACGACACCCCGAGGATTAGACTCGGCTCAAAACAATCAACAACAACCCAACAACATCAACAATTACAACAAAACACAATATAATACAACTAGCCCACTTTCCAACATAATGCAATAGTTTCCATTCCGCCTTCACATTTTCAAATCAATATCAACATGCTCTCATTCATTACGGACCAAGATCATTACAACATAATCCGGAAGCATTTCATAGCATTTCTACAATATATTCTCCCAAAACATACAAGCTTTCCGCCAAAACCATAATTCAACCAAAACTTCTAATTTTTAGCATACTTATCCATAACATGTTTCCATCTTCTAGTTCCATCAACTATAATCATAATTCACATTCTAACAACTTAGTTTCCATAAGGTCATAAAATCCTACTTAAACAACATACGCTTCTACATTCCATTTCAATGCAATCTTACTTCATTTTACCTTCATTTACATTACAAGACTCGCAACGACGCAACTAACATATTAAACAAACTTAATTCATTTCCATTACAACTTCAATGTACCACACGGCTATACCCTACATTTCCCTATTCCATCAATTTCATCCAACTTTCATTTCCAATATAAATTCCATCATAACCACAACTAAAATTCAACATAAAATTCAACATAATCACATTATACACTAATGCATATGCACGGCCACTTGCATGCATTTACTTCCACCATGCAAACTTCCATATTTCTATATTTTCTTCTCATTTACACATACCACAACGCAAACAAACCTTCATAACATAATTAGAAGGGATGAATTCTTACCTTCCTCTTCAAGTTTCTTCACTTCACCAATTCATCCAAGCGACGAAACCAACGGGTTATCTTCCGAAATAATTGCACCACGTTGTAGAGAGACCTTGAATTAGTAGGAATATAGCAAGAAAACAATTTTTGGAATCAAGATTTGGAGGGTTGGTTTTCCACTTCCTTGGCCGAATGGCCCTTGAGGTTGGTTCTTATTTTTCTCTTGTTTTTCTCCTTCTTGCCTTGTCTTGAATTTTCTAGAAAATTAATGAACCTTGGCCCCTTTTATTCTTAGCTTGTCACATGACCATGCACATGGCTTGGATTTAATTAATCTTCCAAGCCATGGCCGGCCACCCTCCTTGGGTTGGGCTTGGCTCCAAATTTTTTTTAAAATTTTCCAAGTCCAAAATCCTTAGCCCACATTTTGAAAATTCATGAAACCATTTTTCCAAAATTCCAATTTTGCCCTTAGTCTTTTCCAATATTTCCACGTCAATATTTTCCATAACCAACTTATGAACCAAACAAGATCAATACATTACATTGTCCTTAACTTGTCTCGAAAATCCCGAGATTCCCAAAGGTGAAAAATACGGGTTATAACATTATATCACAGCCTCACAGGGCTCCCAACATCATCGACAGTACAAAAATAATGAACATACCTTGTATGCCCAACTCAATCGGCACCTGTCACACTTTCTTGTTCACTTTCCCTGTTGATCTTCAACTTGTATTTCCATCGTACTTCAATGTCTTACCCGACATATATCTTTCATACCTTTGCCTACCTGCGTACTTCGTAGCTTCCAATATCGTTAATCGCTCTCTTCTGTCGATGCCATTTCTCTGCTGAAATCAAAGGTTAGCATACGGAATCTCATTTCCTATGACTTGGCTCTATGGCACGATCTAAGATGTCAAAGAAGCGTAACCCCCCTAGATGCCCCGTAGCCTCCTGTTTATAAATATGGCACGCTTCACACCATAAAGAGGACTCTATAGGACACGACTTTGCGGACAACCCCAGGACGAACCGCTCTCGATACCAATTTGTCACACCCCAATCCGATAGGGTGTGATGGGCACCCGACCCTTACCTAGGGCCCGAACGAACCCGGCCCGACTCTCGTGACATTCATACTCGTACATGCTAGGCTCCGGGCCCTTAAGTCGTGCAATGAAAACATACGCAAACTTTACAAAACATGCTTTCAATTTCTTTTTTGAACTAAAATAAAATGCGTAACTATAAGAAAAGCGTAACATAATGCATAATAATACATCGGCTTATAGAGCGCTTACAAACGACACACTATGCACACGACTGCGTTCCCAAAGTCTCTAGCATAACCCGATACCATAGTACACGTATACTCTGACTCGGCCGCACTCCGGAGAAAATGGAGCTCGCCAATCCGTCGGGACATCTTCTACTAATATCTTCGACTCTTACGGGGTGTACACGCGGCATGAAACGCAACGACCCCGAAGAAAGGGGGTCGATGCGGAATATGTACTGAGTATGTAAAGCATGGGATACAAAAGACAAAGTCACAACCGGAGTAAGGGGTACAAAAAGTGAGCATATCAGCCAAAAATAGCAAGGTGCGTACGTCTGAAATACAAATCATACATAAGAGGTACAGAAGACAAATATGATAGTTAGAATGCTCAAATGCTTATTCCTGAGTTACAATCATACATACCAATATCATGGGTCATACCCGACCCATAATGGGACTGAGTGACATAAGTAGCTAATCATCATATACGTATGCACATATAACGTGTCTCGGCCCTCCAGTGAGGGACTCGGTGAACAGAATCATCATATCATTGTTACACCTCGCATTTTGTGCGTATTCGGAAAAATTGGAAATAATTCAGAATGGTAAGAAATAAGGCCTTAATTGGATCTTACTTAATGTGCATGGGATGTTTAAGGAAATATTGACGTGGAAATATTAATGAAGGTTAAGGGCAAAATTGTAACTTTGTAAATTTGCCCCCGTGAAATTCCAGAGCGAACCATCGTCAATTGGGCTTGGAAAGTTAACAAAAAAAAAAGAAAGAAAAATAAGAGGCCCAATTGGTTAAGTGGCCGGTCATGGTCCAAGGGAAATGGCCCAAGTCCATATAAATTGTGACCATGTGATAAATAAGTGGAAAAGGGGCCATAATTCTTGCTTGTTCAAGAAACTTCAAGAAAAACAAAGAAGAGAAAAAGAACAAGAGGGCCTACGGCCATGGAGAAAAGAAGAAGAAAAAAATTTCAAGTCTTCCAACCTTGACTCAAAACTCTAATTTTCTAGCATTCCTACTAAGTTAGGGACCCTCTTCAACGTGGCATAATTATTTAAGCGAGAAAACTACGTTTGCGGCAAGTGGAGATTTTGGAAAAAGGTAAGAATTTCATATCCCTTATACGTTATGGAAGATTATATATGTTGTAATATGCGGAAATGAATGGAGGTATGAAATTTGGGTGTTGTGCAAGTGTAACCGTGTAAGTATGTGTGTGTGTGTGGCCGAAAATCATGTTGATGGAGAGGGATGACAAAACTTTATTTGTTATGTTAATTGTGTAGTTGTGATTATGTTGAGTTTGCATTGGAAATGAAAGTAGAACGAAAATGGAATGTAGTTGAAACTTGGTATGTGGCCGTGTGATATATGGTAGGAGGGGACATGTTGGATTTATTTTGTTTAACATGCTAATGGTGTTATTGTGATCTTGACAATGTAAATGAAGCATATATGGTGTAAGTTTGCATTGAAACGGCATGTAGGAATTTATGTCTTATTTGTATGATTTTATGATATTATGGAAATTGAGATATTAGAGTGAGAATTATGATGATTGTTGATGAACTTGGAGGATAGGAATATATTATGAATATGTATGTTAAAGATTAGAAGATTTGGATAAATTATGGCTTTGGTGGAAAGTTGTATATTTGGTATAGTTGTGTATATATTGTAGAAATGATATGAAATGCTTCCGAATGGTAGTGTAATGATTTTGGTTAATAATGAATGTAAGTATGATGGTGTTGGGTTGAACATGTGAAGTCGAATAGAAATTATTGTATTATGTCGAAAGGTTGGCTAGTTATGTTATATTGTGTTGTGTTGTAGTTATTGATGTTCTTGGTGTTGTTGTTGGGTTGTGGTTGATCATTTTGAGCCGAGTTGAATCTCGGGGATGCTATATGTATAGGGGAAGTGCTGCCCGAATTTTTATAGAACAATATTGGCTAAGATTGGAAATTGTGAGTCTCATGAATAGTAACTGGTCAATATGACCATTTGCAGATTTTTGGCGAAACGAGATCGGAGTTTCGACGAGCTTAACAAGCGAGAGAGGTATGTAAAGCTACCCCTATTCTTTTCTTGGCACGCCCTAGATGTACTAGGCTTGAATTCGAACCTCGGGGACAACTCCACTCTTCGGAATCCGCATTCGAAAATTTTCCCTTTCCTTTCAATAGAATTGAATTAGTTAGGTTGCGAATGACTAGAAGTGATCTAAACCTCCCCAACTTTTGTAAATAAAATCCGATTACCTTAAAATCCTCGTAAATGATATTATGGAGCTGAACATATGAAATTTACGTCCGCCACCTCAATTGACCGAGGTGGGCTCCCTATTTCTGATTCTACTCTTTTGTACTTACGGTTTGCCTTCGAGCGGCTTTAAGGAATGTTTTAGATACTAAACAAAAATCATTTTAAATATTCCATTAAGTCCTATGAAACGTTTGATATGTACTTTGACTCAGTGTTACGCTCGACATAATCTCTCTCTTGTGATGTCCGAAAGGTACGTACTATGACTCCGTCCGATTTCATTGATCTGATTTGTCATTTGATCTGCCTCATCGAGTCTCTGGATATATATATGTTATTTTTATTGCATTAGTTTCTCACTACTCCACTCGTGGATGCCTCAATGTTTCCCCGAGCTGAGCCGGGCCGGGATATGTTCTCGGCGTTCTTATTTGCATTGTTCGCCGCGCTCCGGTGTGAGGGGCAGTATTACACGTACATGGGTTACGGTGTATGATGTGCCATGTACGTATATTCGATATCGATTATGTGATGTGATGTGGCCACTTGGTATGTTATGCTTTGTTTCGGAGATATTCCTACCTCGAATATGATGTGCTTTGGCGCGGGACGAGGAGGAGCGCCTACGATTACATTCATAGGAGTCCCGTAACGGGGCCGGCTTTTGCATATGTTTTGTACGCATTACTTATGATTTCGATACGCATTTTGATTACCTATGCATTTCGTTTGTATTCCGCACGCATTCGATTTTAGCTTTATTTATTTCGGTTTACGCTTTACATATTCGGTACATTTTTAAGTACTGACCCCCTTTCTTCGGGGGATGCGTTTCGTGCCACGCAGGTACAGACGTTTGACTTGCTGATTCGCTGTCTAGGTTATCTGCTCAGCTATTTGAAGTGCTCCTTTGTCCGGGGCCCGTATTTTGGTATAAAAAAAAAATTTCTGTTGCATTTGTATATATTCATTCTGGGGTACGACGGGGCCCTGTCCCGTCATATGATTATGTTTTGTTAAGGGTACGTAGACATGTGGTGTGGGTTCTGAATATGTTTCGTGAGATTTGCGTACGTTTAGAGTTTATTTATGCTTTGTGACGGCCTTATCGGCCTTCGTGCGGCATGCCCACTTGTCCTTGTCAAATTATTATTTCTGTTTATTTTTAATATTTTGCTAACTTAGGTTAAGGTACGTACGAATGCCCAACTAGGGCACGTGTCGCGGCCTACGGAGTTGGGTCGTGACAAAAGTGGTATCGTCAGCGGTTAGGTCCTCGGAATGTCTACGGACCGTGTCTAGTAGAATCCTTTGTTTATGGTGTGAAGCGCGCCACATTTATAAACGGGAGGCTACGAGGCATTTAGGAATTTTTGACCTTCTTCGTCTTAGATCGTGCGATAGAGCTAAGTCATAGGAAATAAAATTCCTTGCGTGAGTTTTATACGGCGGAAAATGGTAAGTGGTGACGGGAAATGTCACACGGTAAGATCGAATATACTTGTTCCGTTACGAAATAGCGAGTCTTGGATGGTTAGAGAGTGGGATACGAAGGTCACGTATATTACGCACGCAGTATTATGGGTATTTGCGGCGTACAGGGTTCGAGTAACAAAAATTTGCAAAGGTGACTACCGAAGGTCAAGAAGGGTAAAATAGTAGTTGTACAAGAAAGGACGTGTTGTGAATATGCCTCGGGATCTGTAAGGCCTCGATTAGCCTCGCATTATGTAATAAAGGTCGTGTGTGGAAATGGACGTGATTATACCGACACATGGAGAATTTGGAATGGTCGAAGTTGCGAAGTTAAGCGTGCTCAGGAGGGGAGCAATTTTAGGATGGGTGACCCCCCTGGGAAGTAATTGAAGAATTTTGCAAACTTGGAATTTTAAGGGGATAAATGAGAAGATAGATAGACCTAAGAATAACTATAGTATACGGGAGGAATTATGACAAGCTCCAGTTCAAGGAAATGATAGTAGGGTTGCGATAAGAATGTGGACGGAAAAAGAGTCGTGACAGGTATGAATGTAGAGGTAAGACCGTAGTGGAAAGAATACAAGAAATAAATGGAAATCTGGGGTGACCTAAAGGAAAAGGAAGTATGTGAAGCGGTACGCACTTTTACAGAAGTCGCGCGAGGCCGGAAGCGATTAAATGGGGAAAAAGAAGAGAAGCGCGATATCGGCTGGGAATTAGGGTAAGTTTGAAAAGCGATTGGAAATGTTTGTAAGTAGAATGGTGATGAGTGTATATATATGTATGCGTATAACTTTTCCCTGGTAATTACGTTGACCGAAAGGCGAATCCCAGTGACAAAGGTTGTAACTAACGGAAGGTATTACGAAACGGAACATAAGGGATGAAGTGAAAGGTGAGAAACAAATGATACGGAATGGATTGATCCCGATTGCGTTGCAAATAGAGATTGGCAGAGTTCTGGCATGACGATATTTGGAAAAGCAACTGAATAAAGATATTGAGAGTAAGGAAATTGAAGTATTGGAAGGAATTAAGGATAAGGAATATGACTAAGTAAAGCCTTCGAGGGAGCTGACGGGCGAGATAGGAAATTCGTGTGTAGGAATGGGGAAAGCAAGTTTGTAATCAAGCGAGAAGTAAAACGCGACAAGGAAATTTCCACAGGTCCCTAAAGTAGCCTGACCCTGAACGCGATTCCGTATGCCATATTTCCGTACCCCTGACTTCGATAAAACTCTGCCTATTATACCCCGGTACTTCCGAATCCAACTATGTTTCCACCCGATGTACCCCTGTATGTTCAATTTTGATCACAACTCGGTTCGATACGTCTCGGTACATCCGACTTTGATACGGATCTGCTTGATATATTTACGTATGCACCTCGATTACGGGTCATCGACATACGTACGTACGTCCGATCCCGTTGCGAATGCATGCAGTATATGTGCCGGTACGCCTGACTCTGACCACGGATGTATCCAATATAGTTCGGTGCGTCTGATTCTGGTTATGGGATTGTTTGATATGCTCCTGTACATCTGGCTCCGATTTGGGATCTGCCCAAGATAACGTCAGATTATGATTAATCGTCTATCGTACCTACGTGCTTCCGATTCCGGATGTGACTTCGCCCGACGTCCGTTTGGTCTTTTGACCCTGACGAAGATTCAGCCCGCCGTATATCCGATTTAAGACCCCGAACAGTCCTAGTAAAGAGATGTCGAAGAATGACAGAGGAAGTTAAAAGATGAAGGCCCTTATAAGTACTCTGGTCAAGCTCAAGTAGGTGTTTGGAAAGGAGGGAACCTCCCCGAAGTAACCTGAGGCTCCATAAGATTAGTTGAACATTCGAGGACGAATGTTCTAAAGGGGGGGAGGATGTTACACCTCGCATTTTGTGCGTATTCGGAAAAATTGGAAATAATTCGGAATGGTAAGAAATAAGGCCTTAATTGGATCTTACTTAATGTGCATGGGATGTTTAAGGAAATATTGACGTGGAAATATTAATGAAGGTTAAGGGCAAAATTGTAACTTTGTAAATTTGCCCCGTGAAATTCCAAGAGCGAACCATCGTCAATTGGGCTTGGAAAGTTAACAAAAAAAGAAAAAGAAAAATAAGAGGCCCAATTGGTTAAGTGGCCGGTCATGGTCCAAGGGAAATGGCCCAAGTCCATATAAATTGTGACCATGTGATAAATAAGTGGAAAAGGGGCCATAATTCTTGCTTGTTCAAGAAACTTCAAAAAAAAACAAAGAGAAAAAGAACAAGAGGGCCTACGGCCATGGAGAGAGAAAAAGAAGAAAAAAATTTCCGTCTTCCAACCTTGACTCAAAACTCTAATTTTCTAGTATTCCTACTAAGTCAGGGACCCTCTTCAACGTGGCATAATTATTTAAGCGAGAAAACTACGTTTGCGGCAAGTGGAGATTTTGGAAAAAGGTAAGAATTTCATATCCCTTATACGTTATGGAAGATTATATATGTTGTAATATGCGGAAATGAATGGAGGTATGAAATTTGGGTGTTGTGCAAGTGTAACAGTGTAAGTATGTGTGTGTGTGTGTGGCCGAAAATCATGTTGATGGAGAGGGATGACAAAACTTTATTTGTTATGTTAATTGTGTAGTTGTGATTATGTTGAGTTTGCATTGGAAATGAAAGTAGAACGAAAATGGAATGTAGTTGAAACTTGGTATGTGGCCGTGTGATATATGGTAGGAGGGGACATGTTGGATTTATTTTGTTTAACATGCTAATGGTGTTATTGTGATCTTGACAATGTAAATGAAGCATATATGGTGTAAGTTTGCATTGAAACGGCATGTAGGAATTTATGTCTTATTTGTATGATTTTATGATATTATGGAAATTGAGATATTAGAGTGAGAATTATGATTGTTGATGAACTTGGAGGATAGGAATATATTAT
The DNA here is from genome assembly GCF_029784015.1 of Lycium ferocissimum. NCBI lineage: Eukaryota > Viridiplantae > Streptophyta > Magnoliopsida > Solanales > Solanaceae > Lycium > Lycium ferocissimum. Next base: position 2,923 of record NW_026718948.1, on the reverse strand, counting down.
GAATATGTATGTTAAAGATTAGAAGATTTGGATAAATTATGGCTTTGGTGGAAAGTTGTATATTTGGTATAGTTGTGTATATATTGTAGAAATGATATGAAATGCTTCCGAATGGTAGTGTAATGATTTTGGTTAATAATGAATGTAAGTATGATGGTGTTGGGTTGAACATGTGAAGTCGGAATAGAAATTATTGTATTATGTCGAAAGGTTGGCTAGTTATGTTATATTGTGTTGTGTTGTAGTTATTGATGTTCTTGGTGTTGTTGTTGGGTTGTGGTTGATCATTTTGAGGAGTTGAATCTCGGGGATGCTATATGTATAGGGGAAGTGCTGCCCGAATTTTTATAGAACAATATTGGCTAAGATTGGAAATTGTGAGTCTCGTGAATAATGGCGGTCAATATGACCATTTGCGATTTTTTGGCGAAACGAGATCGGGTTCGACGAGGCTTAACAAGCGAGAGAAGTATGTAAAGCTACCCCTATTCTTTTCTTGGCACGCCTAGATGTACTGGCTTGAATTCGAACCTCGGGGACAACTCCACTCTTCGGAATCCGCATTCGAAAATTTTCCCTTTTCTTTCAATAGAATTGAATTAGTTAGGTTGCGAATGACTAGAAGTGATCTAAACCTCTGACTTTTGTAAAATAAAATCCGATTACCTTAAAATCCTCGTAAATGATATTATGGAGCTGAACATATAAATTTACGTCCCCGCCTCAATTGACCGAGTGGGCTCCTATTTACGATTCTACTCTTTTGTACTTACGGTTTGCCTTCGGCGGCTTTAAGGAATGTTTTAGCTACTAAACAAAAATCATTTTAAATATTCCATTAAGTCCTATGAAACGTTTTGATATGTACTTTGACTCCGTGTTACCTTACGACATAATCTCTGCGATGTCCGAAAGGTACGTACTATGACTCGTCCGATTTCATTGATACGATTTGTCATTTGATATGCATCGTAGTCTGGATATATATATGTTATTTTTATTGCATTAGTTTCTCGGCTACTCCACTCGTGGATGCCTCGATATTTCCAACTTTAAGCCGGGCCGGATATGTTCTCAAGCGTTCTTCGGCATTGTTCGCCACGCTCGGTGTGAGGGCGAGGTATTACGTACATGGGTTACGGTGTATGATGTGCCATGTACGTATATTACGATATACGATTATGTGATGTGATGTGGCCACTTGGTATGTTATGCTTTGTTTCGGAGATATTCCCTACTCGAAGTATGATGTGCTTTGGCGCGGGGACGAGAAGGAGCGCCTCTGCATAGTCCTGGAGTCCCATAGCGGGCGGCTTTTGCATATGTTTACGTACGCATTACTTATGATTTACGATACGCGATTTTGATTACTATGCATTTAGTTTGTATTCCGCACGATTACATTACTGATTTTAGCTTTATTTATTTCGGTTTACTGCTTTACATATTCGGTACATTTTTAAATACGGCCCGCTCTTCGGTGCGTTTCGTGCCACGCGAAATGCGGACGTTTGACTTTATTTGATTGACTAGGATATTTGCTCGGCTATTTGAAGTGCTCCTTTGTCAAGACCCGTATTTTGGTATAAAAAAAAAAAATTTACATTTGCATTTGTATATATTCATTAAAAGGTACGACGGGGCCTGTCCGTCATATGATTATGTTTTGTTGCATGGTTTATGTAGACATGTGGTGTGGGTTACGAATATGTTTCGTGAGATTTGCGTACGTTTAGAGTTTATTTATGCTTTGTGACGGCCTTATCGGCCTTCGTGCGGCATGCCCGCTTGTCCTTGTCAAATTATTATTTACATTTTATTTTTAATATTTTGCTAACTTAGGTTAAGGTACGTACGAGAGCCCAACTAGGGCACGTGTCGCGGCCTACGGAGTTGGGTCGTGACAATCATGCCATGTCATCATATTATCATGTCATCAGATTATCACCTCATCAGATTATCACCTCATCAGATTATCATATCATCAGATTATCATATCAACAAATTATCACATTATCAAATTATCATGTCATCACATCATCATATTGGCATATCACATACACCTATACGTACGTAATAGGACCGGCGGACGGGAATGTGGTCGCCCCCTCACCCTTGGGCGCCACGACTCATCATACTTCGGAAGTTTTGCATATCTCAGTATCTCCGTCACACATCATAACATCATATCATATATACACGGTACCGGCCAAGGGGCTCGGCGTGGGACACATCTTACTTCGGAAACATAGCATATCATATCAGAAACTCATCATACTTCGGAAACTCATCATACTTCGGATTGTGCGCACGATAACAACCGGCCCAGGACGCGGCGAAGGATGTAACAATAGTAAGCACGAGCGGATTCGTGGGATCTATATGCAATTTCATACATTTACACGATTCCATAGAACAATCAAAACAGACTATCATTTAAAAACCAAGCTAATAGTCATGGTCAAATCCAGTTTCTCCCGAATGTTTCTCCGGAACATATCAAATAGAACTTTAGCCATCATAGTTACATATCAAGATCATATATATACAAATTCTCATTACAGATTTAGCAGATAAGTAAGTGATCATGCTCGGGGTGATAGGGGTGCTAAATTCTAAAAAGAAAAAAACACGAGAACTATGCAAGGAAAGTCTCGGGGCCCAAGGACGGGTATCAAACCAATCCAAGCCCGCCTATGGGGTTAGGGTCATCATACGCTACTGAATCCCCCTCTGGGCATATCGAAGCGTCCAGAGCCTTTGTGAAAGTTACGGACGTTCGTAGTTTCGGAATCGTTTAGGAACACAACTCTTTTGAAAACAAAACTTTTATACAACTTTTAAAATTTAGTCATACAAAAGACATAAAAACCATATCTCGACTACATTAAATATACGAACGTCAAGAGACAAATGAAAGTCA
>NW_026718947.1:0-6345 GCF_029784015.1 Lycium ferocissimum | reverse complement strand
GGGCATACAAGGTATGTTCATTATTTTCGCATCGTTGTTGTTGATGTTATTACTTGTGAGGCATTGTTGGTATTTCACAACGTGCGTTTTGAGATAGTAAGAAATATAGAGGAAGCTCGCCAAAATTTTCCCAAAAAAAAAAAAAAAAAAAAAAAAAAAGAGAAAGGGTAAGATTTGGCCAAGCTGCAAGTGCGGCTGATTTTGAGAAATAAGTTAATAGCTGGATTGATAGTAATGGTAATCGGAGGTCGATACCGATATGGTAAAAAGAATTTGGAAAGGGTTTGTGATATTAAGAGATATGATTGGTAGGAGAGATTGTGTGCTATGGTAATAAAGGAAACCCCCGAGATCCTCACAAGACCCTATGCGACTAGTTGAACATTCGAGGACGAATGTTCTAAAGAGGGAAGGATGTTATATCCCGTATTTTTGTACGTTGGAATATTTTAAGTTAGTTGGGACAAGTTAAGGACAAGGCTATTTTTCGATTTGGTGTAATGCATAAGTTGTTTATGAATTTTATTGGATGGAAATATTCCATGAAAATTTGGGGCTAGAAGTTGAAATAAAAATTTCATGAAAAGGCCAAAGTGGCCGTGTGTTAAGGTGGGGCCCACACATTGAGATTTTTTTTTGGGACATGAGGCAATTTATATGAATCACATATGTGAAGTTAAACATAACTCAAGAAGGACCCTTGAGCCAAATCAAAGTGGAAGTCCTCCAAGCAAATATTTTTAAGTAACGTTTTCGGGTGATCTGACTTTGAGGGGCAGAAACGGTATTATAAGTTTGGAATTTGGAAAACTACCAAAGATAGAAGTTGTAGATAATTGAAATAGCTTTCCAACCATAGGTCGTGGGTTCACAGGAGACATCGGGATAAGGAGATATGGACGTTTTAAGGCAGAAAGGTCGAGCTGAACAGTGGATTCAGCCCAACCCGATTCCAAGTCGGGTCGTGCCCAATACCCATGCCATTTAAGTGAAATTTTCGGCTTTCTCCTTAATTTTCAGACCAAAACATCCAGATTTTCAGAGATGGAGAGAGAGAGAGAGAGGAGAGGTAGAGAGAGAAACCAAATTTTGACCACAATCTAAGCCCCGAATCGCGAAGCTCATGAAGAGAAAAGTGTTGTACGTTACGTTGCCTTCAATTTGGGCTAAAAATCAGCCAAGAAGAAGAGGGTGACGTGCTGGCTGCATACTTAAGATTTTGGCGAACGTGGAACTTGAATTTGGAGTCGTGTAAGAAGCGGAAAAGGTATGTAAGGCTTCACTCTTCCTTCTTTGGCATGTCTTAGACATAATAGGTTTGAATACGAGCCTCGGGGACAATTCTATTCCTAGAAATCCAAGTTTGAAGTTGACCCTTTTTCATTCAGTAGAATTGAATTAAATATTGTGTGAAATGTTGAAAAATTGCCTAAACATCTAGAACTTGCACAAATAGGACCCGAATACCTTAAAACTCTCACAAGTGACGTCATGAAATGTAACGTATGTAAATCGTGTACGCCACCTCATTTGACCCGAGGTGGGCCCGTTATTCCCGGATTTTCTTAATTGTTTCGTTTATCGAACGATAAGTATTGCAACTATTTTAATGAGAATATTTTTGTGATGATTATGACGAACATGGTTTCATAGTTGAAAATCTCGAATTATGGACTCAATATGAACATGATAAAATAGAGTTAGTTCCTAATCCTCAATCTTATTTCTTTGAACATGACTCTACTTTCTAAAGATTTCAAGAATACAAGTTGACACCTTATGAGGTTTGTGATCTTATTATATGTCTTCTCTTAATACTACTCTTCATTTATAGTCTTGCCTTATAGTACTAGTTCCTCCAAGGCGAGACAAAGTGACCATGGTTATTCCATAAGATAATCGGATACGGACATGATTTTCTTTGAGCTCTCATGCATGCGTTTATATGTTATAAGTATATGTACATGTATATGGGGAAGATTGGGAAAGGGAAGGCGCTATAGACGCATAGCCACCTGATCAGTTGGAGTATGATACGTAGTATCGTCCCGGACGCGGGATGCCCGGACGCGGGATATATGGCTAAATGGATCGGAGCCGACGCCTCGGCAATATGATATGTTTTATTTTCTATATATATGGAAAGAAATGTCTTCCTAAGAAAGTAAAGTAATATATGTATATGGACCGGGCTGCACGTTCCGCAGCAATATGTTATAGTATATGCACATATGGATCGGGCTGCACGTTCCGCAGCGTCAGGCATGCATGGTATTCGCCCAAGGACACTTATATGCACAGGTTATTTTTCTACCTCATGATATGCTCGGTATTTCTTTGATGTCGTTATCCATGTTCTATATTTCTTGTATGTTATTATTCATGCCTTACATACTCGGTACATTACTCGTACTGACGTCCCTTCTTGTGGACGCTGCGTTTCATGCCACGCAGGTGTATTCGGATGAGTAGAGGATATTAGCAGCAGATGTTCCAGCTGGATTGGCGAGCTCCATTTCCTCTCGGAGTGTTGCCGAGTCCGAGCATTTATGTTATGGTATTTGGGTTATGTTAGAGACTTTGCAGACAGGGTCATGTATGTAATATGTCAGTTGTAAGCGGCTAGGCGAGCCGATATGTTATTATGCATTTTGTTACAACTTCGTTATGACTACGAATTTTATTTGATTTGAAAAAGACGAAAGGCATGTTTGTTTTCTCGAAAATTTTTTCATTATGTGCTTATGTCATGATTTGCGGGCCCAGTATGGTTATGTGTGTTACGAGAGTCGGGGGTTCGCTCGGCCCTAGATAAGGGTTGGGTGCCCATCATGCCCTATCGAAAATTAGGGTGTGACAAATTGGTATCGAGCGTTCGTCCTAGGGGTTGTACGCAAAGTCGTGTCAAGTAGAGTCTTGTTTATGGTGTGTTGCGCGCCACATTTATAAACGGGGAGGCTACCGGCATTTAGGATGGTTACTCTTCTTTCATATCCGAGATCTTGCCATAGAGCCAAGTCATAGGGAATGAGATTTCTCTTCGACCTTTGGTTTCAAACGAGAAGAATGGCATCGACAGAAGGAAGTGACTAGCGATATTGGAAGTTATAAAGTACGCAGGTAAGCAAAGGTATGAAAGGTATATGTTGGGTAAGGTACTGAAGTATGATCGAAATGTAAAGTTGAAGATTAAAAGGGAAAGTGAACAAGAAAGTGTAACAGGTGCAGTTCAAGCTGGGCATACAAGGTATGTTCATTATTTTCGTACTGTTGTTGATGTTGGCCCTGTGAGGCATTGTTGGTATTTCCTGCGTGCAGGTTTTGAGATAGTAAGAAATATAGAGGAAGCTCTGCCAAAATTTTCCCAAAAAAAAAAAAAAAAAAAAAAAAAAAAAAGAGAAAGGGTAAGATTTGGCCAAGCTGCAAGTGCGGCTGATTTTGAGAAATAAGTTAATAGCTGGATTGATAGTAATGGTAATCGGAGGTCGATACCGATATGGTAAAAAGAATTTGGAAAGGGTTTGTGATATTAAGAGATATGATTGGTAGGAGAGATTGTGTGCTATGGTAATAAAGGAAACCCCCGAGATCCTCACAAGACCCTATGCGACTAGTTGAACATTCGAGGACGAATGTTCTAAAGGGGGGAAGGATGTTATATCCCGTATTTTTGTACGTTGGAATATTTTAAGTTAGTTGGGACAAGTTAAGGACAAGGCTATTTTTCGATTTGGTGTAATGCATAAGTTGTTTATGAATTTTATTGGATGGAAATATTCCATGAAAATTTGGGGCTAGAAGTTGAAATAAAAATTTCATGAAAAGGCCAAAGTGGCGTGTGTTAAGGTGGGGCCCACACATTGAGATTTTTTTTTGGGACATGAGGCAATTTATATGAATCACATATGTGAAGTTAAACATAACTCAAGAAGGACCCTTGAGCCAAATCAAAGTGGAAGTCCTCCAAGCAAATATTTTTAAGTAACGTTTTCGGGTGATCTGACTTTGAGGGCGAGAAACGGTATTATAAGTTTGGAATTTGGAAAACTACCAAAGATAGAAGTTGTAGATAATTGAAATAGCTTTCCAACCATAGGTCGTGGGTTCACAGAGACATCGGGATAAGGAGATATGGACGTTTTAAGGCAGAAAGGTCGAGCTGAACAAGGATTCGGCCCAACCCGATTCCAAGTCGGGTCGGGCCCAATACCCATGCCATTTAAGTGAAATTTTCAGCTTTCTCCTTCATTTTTCAGACCAAAACATCCAGATTTTCAGAGATGGAGAGAGAGAGAGGAGAGGTAGAGAGAGAGAAACCAAATTTTGACCACAATCTAAGCCCCGAATCGCGAAGCTCATGAAGAGAAAAGTGTTGTACGTTACGTTGCCTTCAATTTGGGCTAAAAATCAGCCAAGAAGAAGAGGGTGACGTGCTGGCTGCATACTTAAGATTTTGGCGAACGTGGAACTTGAATTTGGAGTCGTGTAAGAAGCGGAAAAGGTATGTAAGGCTTCACTCTTCCTTCTTTGGCATGTCTTAGACATAATAGGTTTGAATACGAGCCTCGGGACAATTCTATTCCTAGAAATCCAAGTTTGAAGTTGACCCTTTTTCATTCAGTAGAATTGAATTAAATATTGTGTGAAATGTTGAAAAATTGCCTAAACATCTAGAACTTGCACAAATAGGACCCGAATACCTTAAAACTCTCACAAGTGACGTCATGAAATGTAACGTATGTAAATCGTGTACGCCACCTCATTTGACCCGAGGTGGGCCCGTTATTCCCGGATTTTCTTAATTGTTTCGTTTATCGAACGATAAGTATTGCAACTATTTTAATGAGAATATTTTTGTGATGATTATGACGAACATGGTTTCATAGTTGAAAATCTCGAATTATGGACTCAATATGAACATGATAAAATAGAGTTAGTTCCTAATCCTCAATCTTATTTCTTTGAACATGACTCTACTTTCTAAAGATTTCAAGAATACAAGTTGACACCTTATGAGGTTTGTGATCTTATTATATGTCTTCTCTTAATACTACTCTTCATTTATAGTCTTGCCTTATAGTACTAGTTCCTCCAAGGCGAGACAAAGTGACCATGGTTATTCCATAAGATAATCGGATACGGACATGATTTTCTTTGAGCTCTCATGCATGCTGTTTATATGTTATAAGTATATGTACATGTATATGGGGAAGATTGGGAAAGGGAAGGCGCTATAGACGCATAGCCACCTGATCAGTTGGAGTATGATACGTAGTATCGTCCCGGACGCGGGATGCCCGGACGCGGGATGCCCGGACGTGGGATATATGGCTAAATGGATCGGAGCCGACGCCTCGGCAATATGATATGTTTTATTTTCTATATATATGGAAAGAAATGTCTTCCTAAGAAAGTAAAGTAATATATGTATATGGACCGGGCTGCACGTTCCGCAGCAATATGTTATAGTATATGCACATATGGATCGGGCTGCACATTCCGCAGCGTCGTGGCATGCATGGTATTCGCCCAAGGACACTTATATGCACAGGTTATTTTTCTACCTCATGATATGCTCGGTATTTCTTTGATGTCGTTATCCATGTTCTATATTTCTTGTATGTTATTATTCATGCCTTACATACTCGGCACATTACTCGTACTGACGTCCCTTCTTGTGGACGCTGCGTTTCATGCCACGCAGGTGTATTCGGATGAGTAGAGGATATTAGCAGCAGATGTTCCAGCTGGATTGGCGAGCTCCATTTCCTCTCGGAGTTGCCGAGTCCGAGCATTTATGTTCTGGTATCTGGGTTATGTTAGAGACTTTGCGGCCCGTGGTCATGTATGTAATATGTCGGTTGTAAGCGGCTAGGCGTAGATATGTTATTATGCATTTTGTTACAACTTCGTTATGACTACGAATTTTATTTGATTTGAAAAAGACGAAAGGCATGTTTGTTTTCTGAAAAATTTTCATTATGTGCTTATGTCATGATTTGCGGGCCCAGTATGGTTATGTGTGTTACGAGAGTCAGCGGGTTCGCTCGGCCCTAGATAAGGGTCGGGTGCCCATCATGCCCTACCGGAAATTAGGGTGTGACAAATTGGTATCAGAGCAGTTCGTCCTAGGGGTTGTCTGCAAAGTCGTGTCAAGTAGAGTCTTGTTTATGGTGTGTTGCGCGCCACATTTATAAACAGGAGGCTACCGGGCATTTAGGATGGTTACTCTTCTTTCATATCTGAGATCTTGCCATAGAGCCAAGTCATAGGGAATGAGATTTCTCTTACTGACCTTTGGTTTCGGCGAAGAATGGCATCGACGAGAAGGAAGTGACTAGCGAT
>NW_026718946.1:0-12432 GCF_029784015.1 Lycium ferocissimum | reverse complement strand
TAAAAACATATACTTTCCGACAACAACTTAATAACAATTTCTTCATGCTAATTTAAACCATTATTCTTCCATCTTCATCACAAGACTTCAACAACACAATTAACATACTAAATAATTTAATTCACTTTCATTTCATACCAAGCACCACACGGCCAACCCTCATTTTTTTTCCAATTCAACCCAATTCATTCACTTTCATCTCCAATGTGAATTCCTTCATAAACACAACTAGAACACAACATGAAATCCAACACATCTTACTTATATAACCATGCACACACACACGGCCATACATACACACACATACACGGCCTACACACCCTTCACACACATGCACACCATAATTCCATAATCTTCATCCAATTCCAATCATTATAACATACAAATTCATTTCATAACACAAAAGCATAAAAATCTTACCTTTTCCAATAATTCCTTCTTTCCAAGGGAGACACTTTCTTGCCAAGATAATTATGCCAACTTGGAGAGGGACTTGAGCTTAGTAGTAATTCCAAGAAAGATGAATTTTTGAACCAAAGAATTGAACTCCAAGATTTTTTTTCTCTCTTCTTCTTTCTTTCTCTCTAGCCGATTCTCTCCTCTTCTTTTTCTTGATTTGTTCTTGAAGTTTCTAAGACTCTCCATCCTTATATAATTAATTTGCACATGCAAAATTAATTAAATTTGTGGGCCTTGGGTGGCTTGATACCTCACCCCCCCCCCCCAAATTGGGCCTCAATATTTCCTTTCATTAATTTGGTCCAATGAACTAAAATTCTTATTCCAAAATTTCCGAAACAAATTTCCAAAATTCCAATTTTGCCCTTAGGCCTTCTTCGGTGTTTCCACATTCAAGCTTCCATATCCGCCACACACTTACTAAGAAAAATTCAAACATGGCCTCCTTTCTCATAAATCACAATTATTTCGAATTTTCCGATTATGCAAAAAGGCGGGATATAACACATTATCTAAGGAAGGTCTTTCAGAACACCATGTCTATTTTAAACCAAAAGTAGAGAATAGGGTTAAAGTCTTGTCATAATCAGTCCTCTAAGTAGAGTTTACCTGTAAAATGATAGTTGTCTTTACTGTTAGTGCCTGACTAGGTTAAATGATAAGGGGAGAAAGTCATAATGTGTGTATATGTGAAGTCTGAGTCACATGACCTAGGGAAGCCTTATAAAGGCACCTTAGAGTAGGGGACTGAGAAGAATCAAGTATAACCTGATTAATCGTGTCTTTCCCCCCAAATAACAGGTGCCATGGCATGCCTTTAGGTCCATGGGATATGTGTTTGCTGACTACATGCTATTTGGTCCTCTATTTTTATTATTAAACCCAACAATTGCAAGAGAATGAGCATGCCAAGTGATCAAGAATGGCTAGCTTTGTTAGAGAAAGGGACTATCAGTTTAAGAACATTAATTCTTAGAAAAGGGAAAGGAATTGACTAAGTTAAAACCTGAACAGTAACCCTTTCTGCTTAAAAAAGAACCTTTCTGCTTAAAAAAGAAAAAGTATTGAATCTAAGTCAATTGATCTATGTGCATCTTGTGCTATCTCTCTTTCTCAAGGTTTGCTGAAACTGGATGTTATGGTTGTCCCTTTCCTCCTTCTCATTTCACCAAAGGCTTGGTACATATTTAGCTTGTATAACTTTACATTTCCTTCCACTAATTTGACTGGGACTTGAAGGCAATTCTTATGCTACCTTGAGTATCTAAAACTTATTTGAACACTGTTATGCCTTGTGTTGTGCCTCCTTATTCAAATCATAGTTTTTATACTGGGATTCCTCCTGTTGTTATCATGGTAAACTCTTCTCCATGACCTCTTTGTTTCTTCTTTGAGTATTGATTCCCAATAGAATTATGACATCCCTATTCTCATTGTGAAGTAGTCAATATGCTCAATTGAATTTCCCTGTGTGCTGCTGTGCTAAGTGTTAATGCATAAGGACTTACTGAACCTGTTGAGTAGTTTATCTACATGATGTTGAAAGAACTAGCTTAAATCTGAGTTTGGACTTTGCACCGGATAGGTATCATTATTTATAAAGTCAGGGGTACGGGTTTAGTTAACTGTTTTGAATTATGGGCTTTAGAACATGTTCAAGGCTAAATATACATAGAATATGCACTAAGCTATCAAGAATAGAAGAGGGTATATGCACGGTATACACTTGATATGCACATCATGTGTATATCATGAGTATATTGTGTGTATATGAGTAAGCAGACTAGTCACATACATTAAAAAGTGAAGGGGATGGGAATCCCCTCATTTCTCGAGCTTTAACTTAGTTTCATTTTTAGAATAATAGATGGGCCTAGCCCAATTCAGATTCAGTAAGGAATGGCCCAAATTTCATTAAGTGTGAAAGTAGAAAGAAATGGGGGCTCGGGTATTATTTTTTATATTCAAATTTGGGTTGCCAAAGGCCAGTGACCTAAGGCAGAAATAAACATGTGCATATGTGTTGTCTTATATGCGAGTTATATATATGTGTACATATACATGTGTATCATAAGTTCAGCGAATTAAATCTAACTGGGTCCCTTTTCCTTTTTCTCCTCCCCTACTGCATGTCCTCTTGGTTTGGGTTGAAGCCAAACTGTCACGACCTATTTTGCCTAAGCCGTGCGGACACTTACCTTCCTTCTTCGGTAAGCGAACCCTCAACTAACAATGAATAAATATCTAAATAATGAAATTAACCAACGGAATAGAATAAATACGTAAGTCTCACGATATATATATAAGTAGTAGTATAGTACGGAATAATAATAATACCCCCAGGTTCTAGTCTGAGTAATACAAGAGCATCTAAAAGGGAAATAATACAAGTTTGGAATAATAAATACAAAAAGTGTCTATGTCTCTAAATAGAATAGGACATAAAGATAGGGAAGTCTTCAAGGCAACGAATGACCATGCTCACCCTGGAAACTCGAAGAAACAACTGAAGCGAATATCAGCCACGTGTCACGGAACCAGATCCGACCTGATACTCTGCATTTATAAAGGAATGCAGGAAGTGCAGGTCAGCACAAAACAACAGTACTGGTAGGCATCATCAGCCGACTAAGCATAGCTAACACAACTCAGATAATAAAGTAGTTAAGCAGATAAACCAACTAGTACAAGTTAATGTAATCAAATCCAAGTATACGTCATCGCCTATGTAAATTATTTAATCCCAAATGTGCCAAGTCTAAATAAATCCAGTCTAAATCCAATATCACAAGTACAACACCAAACATCTCAAAATCAAGTGATAATGCAATAGTGTATGAATGCAATGCAATGCCATAGTGTATGAATGCAATGCAATGCCATGCAAATTATGTGTACACATGTACTCCGGACGAAAATATCAACATCTCTGTAGCACAACCCAGTGTGATTCGCGAAGTCTAAGTGCTACCCGTCCGGATCTTTGCCAAACAAACATACGGGATCTCGAATCTTTGCCTACAGGGGGGTTCTCACCGGTACCACTCTGGGGGACCCGCGGAGTCTATGCACTGACTCAATCAACGATTCTGGAACTAACATTGAATATCGGCCATCTCACGTCACTCAAGTAAAATCGAGCCCAGCTCATCAAAGTGTCTCATTAAGTATCATCAATATCTCAACCATGTATCATGAAAAATGAGAGTGAATGCAATGTATGTATCAATAACAATAATCATGCTCAATATCACAAGTACCAGCAAATGGGTACGTCAATAATATATCCGAATACAAATACCAACAGTGCGTATACTAATAATATAACCGAATCACAAGTACCAACAGTGGGCAAGCATGCTATATCATAATCAAGATGATAAACAAAATCCAATATCTATCGAAAACTCATGGCATCAAGCCAATACAATAGAACCATCAAATCATAACACAGCAGGGTAGCTAGCCCCAACACACAACAGGGCCCAGCCTAAGGCAATGCCCATCCCAACTTCATACTCGAAGGTTCACATGCTGTCTCCGATAATATAATCTAAGTATGTGCTTTGCTATATGAAGTCTCACCAAGGGTAAACCATAACCTACCTGGATGGCCGAACCACAACACCAGCAACTCACTCCTTTGCCTTGCCTTTTTGTTGAACCTCAGAACCAAAGTAGTTGAAGTATAATCAAAATCTAGATTAAAAATCATGAAGAATGATACTAATATTACTACCATTCATTTTAGGTCAATTCTAACCCTATAATTTTTGGAAATGGGCCCACAAGCGCAAAATGAGGAATTCGGAAGCAAAAAGTCAAATTAAGTACTAGGTGATCATAACCCAACCACTAATTTCTGATTTAACTCAAGAATTAGCCTAATTTCTAATTTCAAGCAAAACACCCAATTTTGGTATAAACCCTAACTCTTTGATTTCGAAATTCAACATTAGAAATGGAAGATATACGATTAACAAGCTTAGATTCATCAAAATCTAACGCAAGCCCCATCAATTTCATCATTAATAAGCCTAGGGAAAATGTTCATCAAAATCCTCGTCCAACTTCTATTACTAAGGGACTATTAAAGGAGGGGGAATCTAATATAATTATGTGTAATAACCCGTTTGGTTGTTATAGTCCTTATGGTATTTTCGCCCATTTTTAAGCACTAATTCGCTTCCTTTTGACCCGAGGGGATTGTTGACAAGCTTCCCAAGGTGTCTAGGCCGGAGTCGGGCAATTTTGGTGAAAATATAGGCTTTAAAGTGAATGTGGTTGACCCGAAGTTGACTTTTGAGCAAACAAACCTTTTTTGGAATTTTATCAATTCTGAGAAGTCTGGATAGTCGTTTAGAACTCGTGTGTGCATTTGGCCTGGTTCCCAATGCATTCGGATGCATTTCAGGAAATTGGATGGGAATTAGGAATTAAGGCATCGATGGTTGATTCGGTCAATGAGACCTCCGTTGGAAATTTCGAGGCCACAGATGCGTTTGTAGTGCATTTTTATGTAGGACTAGGTATTTGGTATGTGAGCAGATGGCCTCTGGAGTTAGTCAAAAAATCGGATCGAAATGAAAAACTTAGGCCAAGTTCTGGTGTCTGGGGCCCGCTTTGGCGACACTAGCACCAGCCGGGACGGTAGCCTGTGCCGAAGCCGATCCCAGCCATCTTGGCTTGACCGGCGAAGTGGCCGTGTGGCCGGCCACAACGTTTCGGCACCGCTGTAGCGGGTGACGGGCAGTTAAATCCATTAAATGAGTCCTAGACCCCCATTATTTCATATCTCGATATTGGAGCTTAGGGATACTGTTCTTTAAGTCAAATTGAAGAAATTCTTAGAGGTAAAACTTTGTCCAATCCTTTACTCCTCTTTAATCACAATCATCTTAGAATTTCCCCTTCCTTTTTCAATCCCTTAGAATTGGAATTTGAAGGAGGGACTTGGGAGACTTTTCCCTAGGATTATAATTGATAAATTGATGATGTTGATGTTAAAATCTGATGAATCTATGCTTAGTAACCTCATATATTCCATTTTTAACAATGAATTTCGAATTTGGAGAATTAGGGTTCATACTAATATGGGGGTTTTTAACTTGAAATCATATTTTGGACAATTCTTGAGTTAAATCAACAATTAATGGTTGGGTTATGATTACCTAGGGTTCAATTTGGTATTTTACCCGTGAATTTCTCATTTTGCCCTTGTGGGCGACTTTTCCAATTTCTAGGGTTAAGATGGACCAAGTTGATATCGTAGCAATCTTAGTATCATTCTTTATGATGTCTATTATAGAATTCGATTATGCTTAGACTACTTTGGTTCTGAGCTTCAGAGGAAGAGCAAAGCAAAAGAGTGACTTGTTGGTGTTGCGGTTCGGCAGTCCAGGTAGGTTATGGTTTACCTTCGGTGAGACTTCGTGTAGCGAATCACATATTTAGATTATAATGTCGAAGAAATCATATCAACCTTCGGGTGTGAAGTTGGGATGGATATTGCCTTAGGTTGGACCCTGATGTATGTTGGGACTAGCCACCCCATTATATGTGTTTGATTGTTAAATTGTCTTGGCTTGATGCCATGTGTAGTTGGTAGATATCGAATTCTGCTTGTTGTCCTGATTCAGATAGGATTGACATACCCGTTATTGGTATGTGTACTTTGATATATTATTGGCGTGCCCACTATTAGTACTTGAGATTATTGATATATTATTGGCATACCCACTGTTGGTACTTGACATGATATATGTTGGCATACCCACTGTTGGTATTATGATGTGATGCATTGCTGGCGTACCCCGTTGTGGTACTTGTGATATTGAGCTTGATTATTGATGATTGACATATGCATTGCACGCATTTCTCATATTTATCATGTATGGCCGATATTCGGTGATGATCCGATATCGTTGATTGAGCGAAACTGATATTTGATAACGCTTTTAATTGAGTGTTTGTGAAAAGGCCGATGTCCGAAGATCCATTCCGAAATTATTGTTTATTTGAGACCGATGTTTGATAAATTCTTTTACTTGAGTGATTGTGAGGAGGTCGATATCCGAGGTTCTATTTTGAAATCTCTGATTTGTGAAACTGATACTTGACAGACTCTTTTGAGTAATTGTGAGGAGGCCGATGTCCGATGGTTATATTCGGGCATCGTTGTTGCAGGGCCGATTCGGATGTTATCCTAGAATCGTTCTTAGTGCAAGGGCTCCGCGGGTCCCACAGGTGGTGCCGGTGAGACTCCTCCAGTGAGCAATTAGCCAGAGTCCCGTCTATCTGTTGGGAAAAGATTCGGGACGGGTGGCACTTAGACTTCACGAGTCACGCTGGGTTGTGCTACCGAGACGTCGATATTTCCGTCCGGAGTACATGTGTACACCTCATTTGCATGGCATTGGCATCGCATTCATACCATTATTGCACTGCATTGCATTATGTATTGAGTGAGATGTTGTGATGACTGGATTGTGGTGATTGTGTGTGATGATTAGATTGTGATGATTCTATCGTGGTGATTTGTTCAGATCGTATGTACTCAGACTTATTATATTGGGGTTTGGATGTTTACATAGGTGATTACGGATACTCAGTTACGATTATATTGTCTCATGCTTGGTTGGTTTATTTTCTTATATGCTTTATTTTCTTAATTGTGTTAACTATGCTTAGTCAGCCGATGATGCCTACCAGTACTGTTGTTTGTATCGACTTGCACTTGCTGCATTCTTTTATGAATGCAGAGTACCAGGTCGGATCTACTTCTTTGACCCGTGGCTGATCGACTCTTCAGCTTCCACTCGAGTTTGCAGGGTGAGCATGGCGTCCGCTGGCCTTGAAGACTCTTCTATCACTCATGTCTTGTTTTTCATTCTGATACATGATTGGAGACTACTTATGTATTATTGTTCAGACTTTTAGCATTCGGATTTAGATGCTCTTGTATGAGCAGACCAGATACTGGGATCAATATTGAGTTAAGGGTTCGTCTATCGAGGTGGGAAAGGTAGGTGCCCGCACGACTTAGTAAAATTAGGTTGTGACAAGTTGGTATCAGATCCCTAGGTTACCCGGTCTTTAGTACAAGAGCGTGTCTAGTAGAGTCTCGTGGATCGGTACGATGAGCTCCGTACTTATCTATGAGAGGCTATGGGACATTTATGAAATCTAACTTTCTTTCTTTTCATTGTGCTACTTTATTCAAATTGGTATCTGGAAAGACCAAATTGGTATCTGATTCCTAACTCTTCTCTCACAGGTAGTGAGGACTCGAGCTATCGCGGCCGGAGGTCAGGTGCCGGAGGCCGCAGCTACGGCTGGCACCCGAGGGCGCGCTACAGTTAGAGGACGCGGTAGAGTGAAAGGCTGCGGGGCTTCCCCAGCAAGCGGCAGAGCTCCCACCGTGGGCTAGCAATGAGAGAGGTCTCCATCTCCCGAGCCCGAGTATCAGCCGGGTAGAGACCAGACCACAGAGGATGGTGTGGCCCTAGCACGGACACAGCCTGGGGTTACTTCTGACCAAACCGCACATGACACTATGGCCAGGATTTTACTTCACCTTGAGGCCCAGTGCGGCGGCTGCCGGTGTTACTATTTCCGACGGGGGTTCAAAGACTAGGGTAGGGGCGCAGACCCCTGAGCAGGGACCTACACTTGTAGCACATCCCGCAGCAGCTATGGCTCCTCGCATTGATGATATACCTGCCCTCGGTGAGGATATTAGGCCCATGGATGGCGCTATTATGACTGCTGCTGATCTGATCAGGATTTGGTGGGGAGGTTCCGAAAGTTAGAGGCACCGAGGTTCTCTAGTACTTCGTCTGAGGATGCCTATGAGTTTATTCTTGATATGCATGAATTGATGTACTGTATACGGATAGTGGCGACCCACGGCATTGATTATGTGTCCTACCAGTTTTGCGGTGACGCGAAGACATCGTAGAGGAATTTCGTGGTGTGTAGACTTGAGGATTCTCCTCCTTTGACTTGGACACAATTCTATCGGGCCGTCCTTGAGAAGTATGTGCCTCTATCTTTGAAAGAGGCTCGTAGGGAGCATTTTTTACACCTTGAGCAAAGAGGCATGTCCTTGAAGTCTTATGTGACCGTTTTCTCTATTTGGCCGGATACTCTACTCCGTTAATTCCTACCGAGGCCGATAGGATCAGGTGCTTTATTGGAGGACTAATGGGCTCTCTACAGATTTTTTGCCTTCAGATGGATTCTATGGGGGCTTTCTTCTAGTCTATTATTGAGCATGCTTCTATGGTTGAGGGTGCCAAGGCCTGTGCTTTTAGTGGTGGTGATAAGAGGCCACGTCAGATTAGCAGTTTTGGGGGTTCTGGTATGAGGGGCGCCAGTCAGTTGGCCACCTCAGCCCTATTCCGATTGTCCCGTGCATTCAGCATTACCGGCTCCCTCTAGTGAGCTGCCTAGGTAGAAAGCTGCCGAAAGTTTGTTCCCCAGGCCAGCGGACGGGGCTGCTTCATTCGGGTCTTCAGTTTTCGTGTTTCAGTATTCGACTCCTTTCACTTATTTCTCTTATGGAGAGGTTGGGCATGTTGCCAGGAGGCGAGGACTCCTATATTATCTGGTGGTCGAGGTGGGACTTCTCAGAGAGGCGGTGCTTAGTCAGGCTGCGGTACTTCCCATGGTTTTAAAGGTGGGTCCCAGCTAACTAGAGGCGGCACTTAGAGTTCGAGAGGGGAGTCGCAAACCTGGCATGGTGGAGCCCATTGTTACTCATTTCCTGGTAGGCCCGAGGCAGAGGCCTCAGGTGTTGTGATCTCAGGTACTATTTTTGTCCGTCATAAAGCAACGTCTGTGTTATTTGATCCTGGATCCACTTATTCGTATGTATCTACAATTCATGCCATTGGTTGGGATTTGCCATGTGATAGCATCGATATACCTGTTCATGTGTCTACTCCTGTTGGAGATTCTGTGGTTGTTGATCGAGTCTACCTGTCTTATTTAGTTACTTTTATGGGATACGACACTTGGGTAAATTTGATAATCCTTGACATGGTGGACTTGGATATTATATTGGGTATATCCTGGCTTTCTTCTTACCATGCGATCTTCCACTGTCATGCCAAGATAGTCACTTTAGCTATGCCAGGCATTCCTAGGCTTGAGTGGAGAGGTACTCCAACTCCCGCTCCGAAGAAGATCATTTCCTTTCTTCGAGCGTAGAAGTTAGTAAGTAAAGGGTGTCTAATGTATTTGGCATATGTTCGTGATACGACTGTTGCATCTCCACCCCTTAAGTCTATCCCTATTGTGAGCGAGTTCGCGAAGGTATTTTCATCAAATTTTCCGGGTATGCCCCCAGATCGTGACATTGATTTCTGTATCGACGTGGACCTAGGCATTCGCCCTATTTCCATCCCACTATATCAGATGGCACCTGCCGAGTTGAGGGAGTTTAAGGAACAATTGTAGGATTTGTTGAGCATGGGGTTCATTAGACCGAGAGTCTCCCCATGGGGTGGCCCCGTGCTATTTGTGAAGAAGAAGGATGGGACCATGAGAATGTGTATTGATTACCGCCAGTTGAACAAGGTCACTATCCGGAACAATTGCCCTATGCCTCGTATTGATGACCTGTTTGACTAGCTTCAGGGTGCTTCGGTGTTTTCTAAGATTGATTTGCATTCTAGCTATCACCATTTGAAGATTAAGGCGGAGGATATTCCGAAGACAGCATTTCGGACGAGATATGACCACTATGAGTTTCTAGCGATGTCTTTTGGGCATACCAATGCTCCAGCTGCATTTATGACTTTGATGAATGGCATTAGTAGGCCGTTCCTGGACTCTTTTGTGATTGTATTTATTGATGACATCTTGGTGTATTCCAAGAGTAGGGAGGATTATGAGAGCCATCTTCGTACCGTTCATAGGTTGTTGAAGAAATATAGTTTGTTTGCTAAATTTTCTAAGTGTGAGTTCTGGTTAGAATCTGTAGCATTCTTGGGTCATGTGGTGTCCAAGGAGGGGATTATGATTGATCCACAGAAGATTGAGGCTATGACCCGTTGGGCGAGGCCCACTACTGTTATCGAGATTCGTAGTTTTCTGGGTTTGGCTAGTTATTACCGTCGCTTTGTGAAGGGTTTTGCTGCCATTGCTTTGTCTTTGACCAGATTGACTCAAAAGGATGTTTCCTTCTAGTGGACGGATGATTGTGAGGAGAGCTTTCAAAAGCTCAAGCTTCTTTTGACTACAGCCCCGATCCTAGCCTTATGGAAGGCAAGGACTTCGTTCTCTGTTGTGATGCTTCTCGTATGGGTTTGGGTGCTGTGTTGATGCAGGAGGGTAGAGTGATAGCTTATGCTTCCCGTCAGTTGAAAGTTCACGAGAAGAACTACCCTACCCATAATTTGGAGTTGTTGGTTGTAGTCTTTGCCTTGAAGCTTTGGAGGCATTACTTGTATGGTGTCCATTGTGAGGTTTTTACCGATCACCGTAGCCTTCAAAGACGTGTTTACTCAGAGAGATCTTAATTCCAGGCAGCACCGATAGATGGAGCCCCTGAAGGACTATGACATCTCTACTTTGTACCACCCTGGTAAAGCCAATGTGGTGGATAATGCCTTGAGCTGCAAGGCAGTGAGTATAGGGAGTTTTCCTTGATTGGTTGTTTTCAAGCATCCGTTGGCATTGGAGGTTTAGACTCTGGCCAACAGTTTCGTCCGTCTTGATATTTCAGCCCCGGGTAGGATTTTTTGCTTGTATAGAGGCAAGGTCATCATTATTGTCACGATCCAACCCCGTAGGCCATGACTAGTGCCCGAGCTGGACACTCGTATACACTTGTTATCTATAGTCATACACTGCTAGCATGCACGAGCTGATATAAGTATAAGGGCAAAACATATACAAGTCGAAGCTACTTATTTCCCGAAGAGCTACAGCCTATAACAGTTAATATCGTACCAAAGCCGGCAAGGCTGTCATATATATATATATATAGGGAACGTCCCCAACAAAACATAAGCCGAGAAGGCTACCTTCATCTTTTGTCAATATAATGCTTTATAATCAAAACTGCATAATCATTCTGTATATAACATATATAACGTGTCCCGGCCCTTTAGTAAGGGACTCGGTATTTATAATCATAACATCATAAACGTAAACATATTCGTGTCCCGCCCTTTAGTAAGGGACTCGGTAATAAGGAATATATGCCCTCCGGCCTCCATCTCCAAATCATCATATCATCACATCATCATCATCATATATATATATATATATAACGTGTCCCGGCCCTCTAGTGAGGGACTCGGTGAATAGTATAATAGATCGGCGCACGAGAACGTACCCTGGCCCGGGACTCAGTGAAGGATATAGCGGTAAGCACGAGCAGAGTAATAAGCAACCACATATATATGTAAAATATTTTTGAGACTCAGTGAATAGTAACTAAATCAATTCTTGGACATTAGCATGTTACATAATATGAAAACCAAGCATACCTATGCAATTCCTTTTTTAAAAAAAAAAAAAAAAATAAGAACTCTTGTACATTACATACTAGTCCATCATGTAATAAATAACGAGATCATATTTCAACTATACCAACATTTTCAACATTACGGACGAATAACAATCACATATCGTACTAAGAGTTAGAGAGTGGAGTCACCCCGAGGCTCGGTTATATCTTACTTACGTCTAGGATATGCCAAAAGAAGGAAGGAATAGGCTTTGCGTACCTTTAGCGTTTAGTCGTAATAATAACTTGTACTTGCTGCCCAACAACACTTAGCCTATATCAAGATATCAAGAGCTATAATTAGTATACAAGGGATTTCAATACGCACTCCGACGCTCACAATCCCTTTCAAACATTTAGACGACGTTCCGCTCGCATTCAAACCAACTAGTGCTTACAATCTAACATTGCTACTCATTCCTTCTCATATCATTTCAAACTTGTTTAACGTG
>NW_026718945.1:0-12949 GCF_029784015.1 Lycium ferocissimum | reverse complement strand
AACATCTACATAAACTTAGTTCATCATTAGACACACAACACACATGCACACGGCCACACACCATAGCACACGCTCAACTTCATGTTGCCATATCTCATGAATTTCATCCATATCAACATACAAAAACACACCTAAACCTTCCATAACTCATAAAAAAAGATTAGAACTTACCTTTCTTCACAACTCCTCAATTTGTCCAAAGTTGGCCAAGGATGAAAACGAACAATCCAACGCTTGAAACAACAACTCCACGTTACCAAGCACCCTCCAATTAGTAGGTTTGCTTGAAGGAATTTTTTTTTTGGTGGCTAAATCTTGGACTCTCTTTTTCTTGTTCTTGGCCGAACAGCCCCTATTTTTTCTCTCCAAAGTTCTTGATTGTTCTAAGTCTTGGAAATGATGATGAAAAAAATCCCTCTAAGCCATCCTTATATTACATATAATAGCCTATGGCCATGGCCCACCCCAAAGGTGGCCGGCCACATGGCCCTATTTTATTCCCACTTTTTCTTTCAATAATTGGCCAACTTCCAAATATTCCATCTTTGGTCCCAATTTTTTCTTAAATGTTCCATGTCAATAAAATCATACACACTTAGGTCTTACAACACAATCGAAGGTCAAACGTCTGTTATATCCGGCATTTTTGCGTATTTGGAAAAAAATTTGGAAGGTTCGGAATAATTTTTGTTTGTAAGAAATAAGGCCACATTTGGATCTTACTAGTATGAATATGTCGGCTATGGAAATATTGATGTGGAATTATTGAGAAAGACTAAGGGCAAAATTGGAATGTTGGAAAATAGTTTCATGAATTACAAATTGGCCACAAATAATTGGGCTTGGAAAAAAAAAAGAAATTGGAATTGGCCCAATAGGTGGCCGGCCATATGGATGAATGGGCCAAGGCCCATGTTAAATTTAATTCATGAAATAAATAAGAGAAAGGGGCCATTTTTACTCAACAATTCAAGAACTTTCAAGAAAAGAAAAGGAGGACAAAAATAGAAAAGGCCATTCGGCCAAGAAAGAAGAGAAGAGAAAAAAGAAAAAAAAAATTCTTGGAGCATCAACTTGAATCCACAAATCTCTTTCTTCTTGAATTCTTAACAAACTCAAGACGCTCTCCGACGTGATACAATTGGTTTAGCGAAAGAGCGACGTTCGCGGCAAAGTTGAAATTGAAGAAAAAAAGGTAAGAATTCCATTTCTTGTGTTATGGAATAAGCTTGCATGTTATGATGATTAGGAGTAGATGAGGATTATGGGAATATGATGTGTGTGTGCATGGCGTGTGTGTGTGTGAACAACATGTTGGCCGTGAGCCATGTTGGTGTGGGAGGAGAATGAATTCAAGTTCAATTAGTTTGTTAGTTGTGTTGTTGTGACCTTAGTAATGTAAAGAAAGGTTTAATGAATCAAGTTGGCGTTGAGAATGGTTGTGAGTTATTATGGGGAATTACATGATTTTTATATAGTTTTTATACAATGATGGAAGTAAGATTTTAGAATGTGAATTAGTGTTATGATTTATGAAATTGGAAGATGGAAATATGTTATGAATACTTATGTTGAAAAAAATCGGAAGTTGGATGCATTATGGTCTTGATGGAAACATTTGCATATTTAGTATATTTTGTAAATACTTTATGGAAATGGTATGAAATGTCTCCGAAGTGTATTTGAATGGTTTGGATTAGTAAATAAATATGAGAACGTTGACGTGAAGTTGGAAGTGTGGAGTCGGAATGGAAACTATTGCATTATATTGGAAAGTTGACTAGTTGTGTTATGTTGTGATTGTTGATGTTATTGATTGTTACATCCCGTGTTTTTGCACATTCGGGAAATTTGGACATAAGTGTGATTTGTAAGAAATAAGGCCATATTTGGATCTTGTTAGTATGAATATGTCGATTATGGAAACATTAGTGCGGAATTATCGAGGAAGGTTAAGGGTAAAAAGGGGGAATTCGTAAAGTGGTCAATGGAAATAATGCGGAAGGTTAGGGGCAAAATGGTAATATTGAGAAAAGTCGAAGGGTAAAACGGTAAATTCACACGAGTCTCTTGAAAGCTCCAAAAAGGCCATATTGGCCATATGACAAAAAAAAGGAGAAAAGAAAAGAATGGAAAATGGATGAGAAATGATGACTAATAAGTCATCTTTTTAATCAAGTTTCACAGAAAATTCTAGAGAGGGGCATGTGCCCTCACATGCTTGGAAGATATACTTATATATAGGAGAGAAGGAATTAAAACAAGAGAAAAGAAAAGAAGGAGAAAACAAAAGAAACAAGAAGAGTGAAGACTTGGCCATTCGGCCAAGTCCTAAGAAATTTTGCCCCTTAAATTCTTTCTCCAAAAATTTATTTCTTGCGGTTTTCCTACTAAAGTAAGGTCCCTCTACGACGTGGTGCAATTGGTTTGGAAGAATAAGCATTGGTTTCCTCAATTCAACACTTAAAGAAGTGAAGAAGTTTGAAGAAAAAGGTAAGGTTCATCCCATTTATTTATGTTATGAAGGTTGGTTTGTGTTGTGGAATATGTAAATGAGTAGAAAAGATAGAAATATGGAAGTTTTCATGGTGAGTGTGGAGGCATGCATGTGGCGAATAAGTTGTAGTGTAATTATGTTGAGTTTTATGTTGTATTTTAGTTGTGCTTATGATGGAATTTATATTGGAAATGAAAGATGGATGAATTTGATGGAATATGGAAATATTGATGTTTGGCCATGTGATATGATGATTGGTAGGATGGAAATGAATTAAGTTTGTTTAGTACGTTAATTGTGATATTGTGATCCTTATAATATAAATGGAGATAAAATGGTTTAGGTTGGTATTGAAATGGAATGTAGGAACTTATGCCGTATTGTTATGATTTTATGACATTATGGAAATTGAGATGTTAAGGTGTGAATTAGGATGGTTGTTGATGAATTTGGAAGATGGAAATATGTGATGAATGTGTATGTTAAAGATTAGATGATTTGGATAAATTATGATCTTGGCGGAAAGTTGTATATTTTGTATAGTTTGTGTTATATTGTGTTTGGTTGTGATTGGTGGTGTTGTTGTGGGTTGTGTTGATTGTTTTGAGCCGAGTGGAGTCTCGGGGTGATGTATTTATAGGGGAAGTCTTTGAAATTTCGTAGCCAAATAGAAACCAAAGATTGAAATGTCAACTTGCATGAATAGTAAGGTAAAGATGACCATTTGCGTATTTTTGCGAAACGGGATTGGAGTTTTGATGAGCTTGGCAAGCGAGAAAGGTATGTGAAGCTATCCCTCTCCTTCCTTTGGCATGTCCTAGGTATACTAGGCTTGAATTTGAGTCTCGGGGTTATTCTGTTCATCGAAAGTCGATTCTGAAATGGAGCACTATTCATTCAGTGCGATTGAACTTGAATCTTTATATTTTGTTGGGAAAATGTTCAAACGTCCGTAACTTGCAGGAATGTGATCGAATTGCCTTGAAACTTCATAGATGCCTCCATTAAGTGATATTTTATAAAACCTTTCAAAACCACTCCGAAGGGAGTGTGATATTTTATAAAACTTTCCAAAACCACTCCGAAGGGGGTGTGATATATTATTTTCTAAAGCTTTCTTAAAACCACTCCGAAGGGGGTGTGATATATTATTTTCTAAGGCTTTTCTAAAACCACTCCGAAGGGGGGTGCGTACAAAACCACTCCGAAGGGAGTGTGATATTTTATAAAACTTTTTAAAAACCACTCCGAAGGGGGTGCGATATTTTATTATTATTACTATTATTAATATGCCCGGGGCTAGGATTAGTATTATGTCGCGGTGGCATGCCCGATGGGGCCGTGGATAGCCGTATGCCGCGAGTGACATGCCCGAAGGGGCTAGGATGCCGGGACCGCATGTCCGATGGGGCCGGATAGACGTATGTCCACCGGCATGCCCGAAGGGGCCATCATTGTACGTCGGGGCCAGCATGTCCGATGGGGCCAGGATAGACGTATGCTGGACCGGCGCACCCGAAGGGGATTAATATTATTACTATTATTATTATTATTATTATTATTATTATTATTATTATTATTATTATTATTATTATTATTATTATCATTATGCCGGAAGCGGCAATGCCCGAAGGGGCCACCATTATTGTTGTTAGTAAGCGGCCGTCCGAAGGGACTATTTTATTTACATATTTAATTCATGTCGTAACCTAAACTTGCTTTCTCTGTATTTTCTCGATTTACGCTCGCAAGTGCTTACATACTCGGTACATATTCCGCACGACCCTCCTTCGGGGGTCGCGTTTCATGCCACGCAGTACACCCAGTGCATGAAGAGAAGACTTGCTAGAAGTTGTTTTCGCGGGATTGGCGAGCTCCACCTCGGTTCGGAGTGTTGCCGAGTCAAAGTGTTCGTGTCATGGTTTTAGCATATGTTAGAGACTTTGGCAGCAGTGTCTTGTGGATAGTGCGTCGGGAAGTGCGAATGATTTGTAAATGTTAAAAGAGTATGCATTTTCAGATAATGATTATTGTTTGAAAAGTTTCATGTTTCTTAAAATTTTTCGAAATGACAGGTTTTAGTAACGCGAACGTTAAGGGTTCGCTCGACTCTGAGGAGGGTCGGGTGCCCATCACACCCTAGTAAGGTCGGGGTGTGACATTGATGTTGTTGTTGGGTTGTTGTTAGTTGTTTCGAGCCGAGTTGAATCTCGGGGGCGTTGTATTTATAGGGGAAGTGCTGCCGAAATTTCGGTAGCCAAATACTTACCCAAAGTTGAAATGTTAACTTGCATGAATAGTAATTGGTAAAGATGACCATTTGCAGATTTTTGACGAAACGGGATTGGAGATTAAGCGAGCGTGAGACGTCCGTAAGGTATGTAAAGCTCACCTTCCCTTCATATGGCATGTCCTAGACCTACTAGGCCGAAAACCGGAACCCGGGACTAATTCTCGCTTCTCCTAGAAATCCGAAGTTTGCTTTTGTTACTATTCATTCAAATAAGCAACTGAATCAAAATGTTTGCCTTTGTATATAAAAATGCATAAACCTTTGTGTCTCGTCGCAAATGATCCAAATGGCCCCGAAACTTTCACGGATAACTTTATGGAGCCTAATGTTTGTAAAGTACGTTCGCCGCCTCGACTTGACCCGAGGTGGGCCCGCAAGTCCCGAGGCTTCCCTTATCTGGTTTGTCCGACTCCTTTCTGTATGATATAAAAGGAGGTGTTTGCCTACGACTCTAAGGTCCGTTCGAATGTCTTATTATGTTATTTGAACGCTCATCTCTATGAGCGCTACTATATTTTCCGAGAATAACTTACGGCATGTTTTTCGAAAAATTGATACTAAAAGTCCGCAACCTTTGTACACTAATTTCCGATTCAGTTGATACTCGCTTTGAGCTTTTTGATACTAATGTATTTGTATATGAAATTATGTGTCGATTTCGGAGTTTACTTTAATATGCATATGATTTCGCACTACTCGTTCGTGCCGATTATTGTGATTTCGTTCGCGGTACCCGGCCGGTTTGTGATCGTGCGTGTTATGATATATTCGGAAGTATGATGTGTTACGGTTTCCGAGACTCGCCATAGGGCCGGTTACCGTCGATGGTGTTATGATGTGATATGGCTTCGTTATGTTTAATGATGTGACGTGTGTGACATTATGATCCGTTGGGTCGTACGG
Organism: Lycium ferocissimum; assembly: GCF_029784015.1. Lineage (NCBI taxonomy): Eukaryota > Viridiplantae > Streptophyta > Magnoliopsida > Solanales > Solanaceae > Lycium > Lycium ferocissimum. The sequence continues at coordinate 7,256 of NW_026718945.1, read as the reverse complement.
AGATTTGAAAACTTCTGGAGTATGATGTGGTGTGGCGCCAACGACAGGCGGGCGACCACCGTTCTAAGAGCCTATGCATGATTTTTATTTGCATTCTGCACATTTGCACTCCGCACAGGTTTGATCTGTTATTTCTGTATTTGTTCTCAGCTGTCTCGACTCTGGTCTTTGGTTTGGATTACTATACCTTCGCTTTACATACTCGGTACTTTTCCGCACGACCCTCCTTTCGTGGGGCCGCGTTTCATGCCGCGCGGCACGGCTGTGCTCGGTTGAGGGATTCCCCGGTTTAGGCCACACATTCTGCTACTTTGGAGTGCTCCCCTCGATCCGGAGCCTACATTTGGTATACATGTTCTGCTTTGGGTATCCTGTATATTTGCTACTATTTGGGTACGGCGGGGCCCTGTCCCGTCATATGTTCGTAAGTCTGTTCTGTTTGTAGAGGCCTGTAGTCATGTTTGTGGGTCGTGGTCCGCCCGTTCGTATATGGTTTCGCTTTGTCCGTGTATGATTTCGATTTGCGTCCTTAAGCGGCCCCGTAGGCTACTATGGCCGACGTGGCTATCCGTTTGCATGAGTGTCCGCGATGTACATTCCGCCAACTTTGATTCGATGTGATGTTTGACACGGTGCCCGTCAGACCGCATTTGTATGATATCGCTTTCGACTGGGTAAAAATAATGTCTGTTAAATCCGATCGCGCGGTATTCTGATGATTTGGTTCGTAAGTCTGTTTGGGTGCCCAGGTAGGGCACCAGTCACGGCCCACGGAGCTGGGTCGTGACATCGACTTCGCGTCCCGGAATGGTCTTAACCCTAACTTATCCTAGTTAACCCGAATCGTCCCGTCGTTCAAAATACGGGATATAACAGTTCGTAGCTTTCTGGGCTTAGCAGGATATTACAGGAGATTTGTTGAAAGTTTTTCTTCTATTTCTGCACCACTCACAAAGCTGACTCAGAAATCAGCAAAGTTTCAATGGACAGATGCTTGTGAACGTAGTTTTCAAGAGCTAAAAAATAGATTGACTTCTGCACGAGTCCTAACACTTCCAGAGGGATTGGAAGGCTACGTTGTTTATTGCGATGCCTCAGGCGTTGGGCTAGGCTGTGTATTGATGCAACATGGTAAGGTGATTGCATATGCTTCAAGGCAATTGCGAAAACATGAAAAGAATTATCCAACCCATCTTGAATTGGTCAAAGATTCATGCATTAAAGATATGGAGACATTATTTATATGGTGTTCATGCAAATGTTTACATAGATCATAAAAGCCTTCAAGATATCTTCAAGCAAAAGCAACAGCTGAATTTGCGGCAACGACGATGGTTGGAATTGTTAAAAGATTATGATGTTGACATTCTATATCACCCCCGGAAAGGCAAATGTTGTAGCTGATGCTCTTAGCCGCGATCTATGGGAAGTTTATGTGATGTACAACCGAGAAAAGAGAAACGACTCGTGAGTTTGGAAGAAGAGTTAGCTAGCCTAGGAGTTCGAGTAGTGGACTCGTGTAGCAAGGGGAATACCATTCGACCCGGCTAGTCGTCGCTAGTAGTGGAAGTGAAAGAGCGACAATACGAAGATCCCATGCTAATGCATTACAGAGATACGCTCCCTCAGAAAGAGGAGTCGTCATTTGAGATTACAGGAGACGGAGTTCTCCGATGTCGAGGCAGATTGTGTGTTCCTAATGTGGCAGGTCTACGCCACCAAATATTGAGAGAAGCTCATTGTTCGCATTATCCTATCCACCCCGAAGCAACGAAAATGTATAATGATCTTAAATCTATGTACTGGTGAAATGGGATGAAGAAAGATATAGCGAAATTTGTAGCTCAATGTCCCAACTGTCAACAAGTGAAAATCGAGCACCAAAAGTCGGGCGGATTGTTGCAAGCTATAGAAATCCCAACTTGAAAGTGGGAAGTAATTAACATGGACTTCATTACAGGGTTACCCCGTTCTCGACGTAAGTATGATTCCATATGGGTAATTGTGGATAGACTCACTAAGTCAGCTCATTTCTTACCAGTCAGAATGACGTATGTAGCAGAAGATTATACAAAGCTCTATGTTAAAGAGATAGTGTGACTACATGGTGTTCCAGTATCTATTATCTCCGATAGAGGTACTCAGTTTATGGCTAATTTCTGGAAGTCCTTCCAAGAAGGTTTGGGGACTTACGTGAGCCTTAGCACGGCCTTTCATCCACAGACTGATGGACAAGCTGAACGTACCATTCAGACTCTTGAGGATATGCTACGGGCATGTATGTTAGATTTTGGAGGAAATTGGGATGATCATTTGCCACTCATTGAGTTTGCTTATAATAATAGTTATCATTCTAGCATTCAAATGGCACCGTATGAAGCTTTATATGGGCGAAAGTGTAGATTCCCAATTGGGTGGTTTGAAACAGGAGAGGCTAAATTAATAGGGCCGGACTTGGTCCAACAAGCCATAGAGAAAGTTAAGCTCATACAAGATCGGTTGTTAGTAGCCCAAAGTCGTCAAAAGTCCTATGCGGATAATCGTCGAAGAGACTTAGAGTTCCAAGTTAAAGATTGGGTATTCTTAAAAGTGTCACCAATGAAGGGTGTAATGAAATTTGGCAAAAAGGGGAAGCTTAGTCCCCGATACATTGGGCCTTATGAAGTTGTGCGCAAAGTAAGCAAAGTGGCTTACAAATTAGATCTACCTCCTGATTTGGAGTCAGTTCATCCAGTTTTCCATGTCTCGATGCTTCGTAAATGTGTTGGAGATCCTACTAGGATCGTCCCGAAAACGATGTACAAGTGACAGAAAAGTTAGCTTATGATGAAAAACCCATTCCCACATTAGATAGGCAAGTACAGAGGCTTAGAAATAAAGAGGTGGCCTCAATTCAGATTTTGTGGAGAAATAATAATCGAGACGAGATGACATGGGAAGCGGAAGAAATCATGAGATCCAAATTTTCGCACTTATTTCAGCCCCCGGAAGAGGGCCAAGATGAGACGTCAAGATCATAAGGTATGCATGATTTCCTTTTATGCATTTGGGTTGTGTGTGGCCAATTTATATTGCTACTATGTTGTGGCCCTGTGAGGCATTGTTATTATGGGTTGTTGTGGCAGGATGGTAGTGCCATATTATAGGAAAATTTTCGTAGAATTCCCAAGTGCCTAACATTCGAGGACGAATGTTCTTAAGGGGGGGGAGAATGTTACACCTCGAAAAAATTTTCGTTGATGCACAGTGAATAGGCTAATGAAGAGCACGAAGTCTACGATGTTTCAATAAGTAAGAAATAGCATTTGATGATTCTAATTAAGATTTCCAAAGACATTGGAAGTGGGAGACCAAAAGTTGTTAAGGAAAGCAAGGTATACGTCGTGTCTCAAAGATTTACGAGTATCGAATTAACGATGACTTAATGAAGTTTTGGGAAGAGTTGTAACGTCCCTGAATTGTTAATGAAGTGTTAAACAAGTGTTAAGAAGGTTCCATAAGGATTGGAGATCAAACGAAGTGACGAGAACAAGTTCAGTGGACTGGTGGGTTAGACGGCTCATTATATGGACCGTATAATGTTATACAAACCGTATAGTGGACCGTAGGACCATCATTAAAGGAAGGTCCCTCACCGGTGAATTATACGGTTAGTTATACGACCGTATAATGGACCGTATAATGGTTCAGCGTGAAGGGTGAGCGAAAAGGACCATTTCACGGTCACTTATACGGACCGTATAAAGGTCCGTATAATGACCCGATGACGGTCCGAATGCTGAGTTATTAAAAAGGGGACCAAGTTCATTATTTCATTTTCACATTCCACACCTTCTCTCTAGAACTCTCTAGAATATTTCTCCCCCATAAATTCAAGAGATATTAGTGATCATTTACATCAAGTTAAGTGAATCAAGTATGAGAAACCCATTAAAGTTCATCCAAAGCAAGAAATCCAAGTGAAGGAAAAACTAAGGTTTTGCTCAAGTGAGGAAATTGCACCCAAGGTTCAATCCTACACCATCTAAGGTAATTTTCATGACTTCTCCATGTTATTTAAAGTATTTGAAAGATGAAACACATGGATTGCATGAGGAAATAGGAAATGGGTCATAAATGTGGGAATAATGTCACTTTTGAATAGATATTTGGAATGAGTTATGATTCTTGATAGATTATGAATATAATCATGTTATAAATGATATTGAGAACATGGAATAGACCTTGAAGATGAATGAGAACGAAATTTGTGTGATATGACCATGAATATGGGTGAATTGGAGTGAATGCTAAGTAAGAGTAATGTAGTTGACTAAAGGCTATTGTGTGATATTGTGAATGTTATTATTGATGTTTGGGAGTTGATATATGACATGGAGAAAGTTGTATGAACAAAGGAGATGTTGTTCGATTTTCTCTAGAATTAGTCATGAATGCTAAGCAGTCCATTATCTAATATGAGTATGCACTTCAATGAAGGTAGAACGTGAGCCTTGAAGAAGAACGCATGTTGATAGAATAGTTGCACGGAAAGGTATGTAAGGCTAACCCTTCATAAGGCATGGTTCTTTGGCCAAATAATTATCCTTCTACGAGCCTACGATATTCTCCAATGATCCTATCTCTAGAAGCTATGAAGCGATGCATGCTCAATATGACACGATTGTACTAAGTTTCTTATACGATGAGTAATCCTCTGGATAGAATGCAATGAATGATAATAGTAAAAAAGGCTAAAAGATAATTATGAGTTTATATGTATATGTGCCCGTAACGGTTATCATTGTGAACCCCGAGCTTATATGGCCGGGTAGAATAAAGTGAATACGTATATGTATATATATATATATATATATATATATATATATATATATACACGACGATGCGCGCGCACCACTGCAGTTGGGTACGAACAACCCTGAGCCTTGGTAGGGCCAGGTATGACACTGAGCCTTGGTAGGGCCAGCTATGTGAAACACCGAACCTTCGTGGTCGGGTATGCTATATAAAAGCTATGTATAAGACATCAATATGAGTACGAATATGTTAAGAATATGTAAATGCCGGTAGCGGCTATGTATATGCAATGTATATGATATGAACACGAGTATGAAAGAAATATGAATACGAATACGAAAATGGATACGAAAGGTAAATGAGTACGGATATGGATGTATGTGCACGAATACGCAATAGAAATGGGAACGTCCTTATAGAAAGCAAGTAAGTTCTATGACGATGATGCTATTATCTCCCATTCTATGTTATTTCATATGTTGACTGTTATGCTTTCGTATTGATATTGATCATGCTTTACATACTCAGTACATTCTTCGTACTAATGTTCTTTTGTTTGTGGACGTTGCGTCATGCCCGCAGGTGGACAGGGAGACAGACTTGATCCATAGCTAGATTTCTCGGGGGACTACATAGCGGGCCTCGTTTCGTATCATTCGGTCGGCGATTTTTGGTATAGCATTCTTTTTTGTACATATTTATGGGCATGGCGGGGGTCCCGTCTGTACCCATATGTTATGATATGACGTACCATCTTAGAGGCTCGTAGACAGCCACGTGTATATGGTTAGATATGTTTGGCCTTGTCGGCACATATTTTGGGATATTATTTTGATAGCCTTGTCGGCTTATGTACATTTATATGGGTATAGTTGTTAACGATGATCTAGATGTCTTGTTGCCCAGCGAGATTAGAATGATGATGAATGAAAAGCATGATTTAACTATGTGGCTCACCTAGACGAGATGTGAAAGTATGTTAAGTGGTGCCGGGTGGGCTAGCACCGGTGCTCGTCGTGGCCCTCCGGTTGGGTCGTGACAGTTCATGAATAGTCATATGAGATAAAGACAAGAGATACATTATGAGCACGATAGTGATGACGATGAGTCTATGACTGTTATATCCGGCATTTTTGCGTATTCGAAAAAAATTTAGAAATAACCTTGACTTGCAAGGAATAAGGTCAAGTTTGGATTTTTCTTAGTATGTGTATGCCGGTTATGGAAGTTTGAATGCGGAAACATTGGAGAAGGGCAAAAATTGGAATTTTGGAAATTGTTTCGGGAATTTGCAAAATATGATTCATGAAGAATTGGGCTAGAAAACAAAAATAAGAAAGTGAGGCCCAAAAATTAGTAGGGTGGCCGGCCACATAGTGGCCCAAGCCCATGATTTTATTAATTATCCATGTGCCAAATTAATTATAAAAGGAGGGTTATCTTCATTTTGGTTCAAGAAGTTTCAAGAAAAAAAAAGAGTTGAGAGCAAGAAAAGGCCAAGGGTTCGGCCAAGAAAAAAAATTTAGTTCATCAATCTTCAATCCAAAAATTCAAATCTTCTTGTCTTTCTACTAATCTCAAGGTGCTCTTCAAAGCGGTATAATTAGTTTGGCAAGAAACTATCTTTGGTGGCAAGAAGAACTTGTTGGGAAAAGGTAAGAATTCCATGTTCTTTTTATGTTATGAAGCTTTGTCTATGTTGTAACATGTGGGAAATGAATGAAAAGCATGAGAAGGGGTGTGTTGTGATTGAGGCCGTGTAGTGTGTGTAAGTGTGTGTGGCCGTGTGATGTTGTGTTGGTAGGGAAAATGAATTAAATTCATTTAGTATGTTAATTATGTTGTTACGGCCTTGTGATGTAAAAGAAAGGTTTAATGGTCCAAGTTTGCATGGAAATTCATTGATGAGTTGTTGTAGGAAATTATGCGACTTCGAAGTAGTTTATGTAAATATAAGAATGGAGCCATTAAGATGCAAATTATGATTGTCATTAGTTAAGTTGGAAGACAAAAATGTGTTATGGAAATTGATGTTGAAGATTGGAAGTTTTGGAAGAGTTATGGTTTGATGGAAATTTTGAATATTTTGTAGAATAATGAGAAGTGTCCTAATCATATTTGAATGGTCGTAAATTAGTAGACAAATATGAAAACGTCGATATTGGATTGAAAGTGTGAAGTTAGAATGGAAGTTAATGCGTTATGTAGAAAGAAAGATTATTTGTGTTAATATGTGTTTTGTAACGATTATTGGAGTTGTTGTTGTTGGGATTGTTGTTGTTGACATTTGAGCCGAGATAAATTCTCGTGGTGTCGTATTTATAGAGGAGGTGTCTTGCAAAATTTCGGTAGACCAACATGACCTTAAGTTGAATATTTAGAATCTATAACTTACCTTTGGTAATCTTGACCATTTGAGATTGCCGGGAATCAAATTTAAACGAGCGGTTTAAAGGAGT
>NW_026718944.1:0-12751 GCF_029784015.1 Lycium ferocissimum | reverse complement strand
TTTTCATAATAATCCAAGGCTACCCGAATCCTCAACTTCAACAAGAGACATTCATAACACATTTTCTACTTTCAAATTCATAGACTTATGTCAATAATTCCACACGTCTTCAACAATATCTTCATAAATTCAAGAAACTATATTAAGATCACACTAACTCTCAAATCAGTCCCACATAACTACGACTTCCATTTGGGTCACCAAACTTTCATTTATATCGAATATCCACAACAACACAACAAGCATGCTATTAAATAAAACTTGTTCATCTCTTCCACACCATTCGACCACCACACTAGTCACACACAACTTCATGAATTTTATCCATTTCAACACGTACAAGATTAAGTAAAATTTAATTCATTGTTCCCATACAACACAACACACACACACACCGACCAACTCATACCATGCAACACACGGCAAACTTGGCATACACACTTCCACAATTTTCATTCATTTCTTGACATAACAACAACCAACATGATACACACATAACCAACCACCACACATACCACACGGCCTCTACCCCATACATGTGTTCCATGTTTTTCATTCATTTTCCATGCCACAATAAATACAAACCATCCGCAACATACAAAAGAAGATGAAACCCTTTCATGTTCTTCCTCGGCTAGCTTCCTCCATAATCAAAACGAATGGTTTCCTTGTTCTAACAACCAATCCACATCGTAAAGGACCTTCCAATTAGTGGAAAACTAGAAGGAATATATTTTTTCATGATCATCTTCAAAGGTACTGTTCAGCCACTTTGGCCGTGTTTGTCTTTCTCTCTTTTCTCCTCTTTTCTTGAATTTTCTTGAATGAAAAATGATGACTTATGTCTATGTTTCCTTACTTTATATATATATATATATATATATATATATATATATATATATATAGCATGTGGCCGGCCATGTGCCATTTGTTTTCTCCAAATTTTTCCCAACTTTTCTAGAAATTTCTTGAATAATAAAAGATGACTAGTCTTGCATGGTCATGTTTTTATCACATGTAGTTTACACCATTAGCTGGCCATAGTCCACCTTGAATCTTTTCCTAAGTCATGCATAAAAATTTCCAATTTCCAAATTTGTCCTTAATAATCCATGCCACTAATATTATAAGCGACTTGCGCATTCAAACGAAACCGGAAAATATAACTTCGTCCTTAGCTTCCCGCCATTAGCTCAAAATATTCAAACGTGCAAAATGCGAGGTGTAACACTTGAGTCCCTTCCTCATCGAGTGTCCTTCTCTACTTGTTATTTATAGTATTGACCCTGAAGTTCATGAAATATTCCTTTAATCGTGCAAATCCGTTCTATTCTTAAATCATCCTTTAGGAAGGCTCCCCCCGTTTCCGAGACAACCGTGTCAATATAATTACACATTTATCCCTTTATATACCTCTCGAGAGCTGGAAATCTCTTAATATTGTTGTAAGGCCTGATCATTCTCTCTCTTACCTCACATCCCTATTTGTGGTCACTATCCTTTAGTCCCACTTATCGAAGTCTGTTCTCTAACCCCACACATTCATCTTTTGTTCCATACTACCACACTTTATCCCTTTCGCATGCCTACCTTCGAATTTTATCCAAATAGTCCCTTGCCTTGCCCGTTGTCTCTCTTAGGAGCTTCACTCACCCTTGTTCCTTACACATTTTTTTCATGACATTTTAGTCTCCTTACTTTCTATATACTCACTTTCTTTCTTTCCCGGATGTCATTGCATTAGGACTTTCCAAATCTAACCTGCAGTTAAAATAATATCAATTTACCTTGTGACATTTTCCACTTAAACTTTACTACCCTGTTCGATCAATACCTTCAGTATATAGCAACGTCGGTTGCTGGGGCATACATACCAATTGGCGCAGCCACATATGGGATGTCATACACATACATACATATATATATACTAACGCCTCGCTTACAAGGTATCCCCAAATACTACTTAAACTCATCCTAGTTTCAGGGCTTTGATGCACCTTCTTTCTCTTTGCCGGTCTAGTCTGCCTCATCCTTCGCGATCTTTTAGGGTTTCCAACCACTCCGCATTTTCCAATTTCCCTTAGGTTACTCTAATTTCTCATCTGCCTCTTATGTCTAACTTTGTAGGACTCTTAGTACACTTTACAGAGGGTCACCCATCCTAGTACTAGTCTCGCCAAAGCACGCTTAACTTTCGAGTTCTGATAGGATCCGATGCGTTAGTGCTAGTATGATCACATCCACCTTACTTCGTGACCTTCATCATATGACCTAGAATAAATTGAAGTTCTAACATATTCCAATACATAATCGTAATACATCTCCCTCCGAATTAGAAGGATCTCTTCATCTCCCTCCGAATTAGAAGGATCTCTTACTCTTCCGACTACGCAAATACTATTTTGGCCTTTTCAATCCTCAATATTCACCTTTAATCCGCGTGTATGACTATTTTTCATCCTAGATTTCAAGATTCCTAATGGTAGCGAAAACACCTTGATCGGCGTTACTTATAAATTGCCACTATTAAGTAGCGACCTATAGTAAATGTACACACATAGGAAATTCCAATAAAAACTCGTATACCTGTAGTCGATCGGTCCGTAGCCTGATCTGTTGGGCTATAGAGTGAAGTGCGTTCTTCTTCATTGTCTTCCCACCATCTGCTCGTCTGGCTTTCGTCATCTCTCTCATCTGAGTCTGAGGAATACGGATAATCGGCCAACTACATTTGGTTTGCAAGCGACCGACGGATAGATGGGCTAGAGGCTAGTAACACTCACCTGGGAGTAGGCCGGTCCGACGTAGTGCTCTGCACCATGTGAGCAAATGGTACGTCCTTGGGAATCTCCTCACATACGGGTCCCCGTACGAACCCTCAAACGGTCCGTGTCTACCGGTCCCTCTCGAGGGGTCCTCCTCTCTGGAAGTCGAAACTACTCGGGAGGAATCGTCGCCGGGTCCTCGAGATCGGTCTCGAGGGAATAGGCGGGCTCATACTGCTCGGTCACGGAGCACAGGTTCTGGAACTACTACGGGCCTTCTTACCACCCCCACTGCCCGAGGCTAATCTCTTCATCTTTCGTCAGTCTGCACTTACCTATAGGAAAAAGGGGTCAGAAGCAATCTCTCCCTGACTCTGGCTCTATCGTACGATCTAAGATAGAAAGAAAGGTCAATGATTCCTAAATGCCCTGTAGCCTCCTATTTATAAGTGTAGCCGGCTTCATACCTATAAATAGTACTCTATCGGACGTGGTCTGCAGACAATCCCTTGGACGAACTGCGCTGATACCACTTTTGTCACGACCCAAACCGATGAGCCGTGAGGAGTACTCGACCACTACCGATCGAGCACCCCTAAACTCGCATCTGCTCTATACTAGATAACCTAGTGGCCCATCCTTAACTAATGTCTGAGCGATACTGCCCTCTATGGCACTCGTATAATGAACATTACCACAAAGCTCAAAAATCATGCATGTAGATGCGTATTCACAGGCATATATACAAAAGACAACAACAAGGGCCGATCTGGCCACTACATGTAATGCACAAAAAATAATAGCTAACAGAGCGTCAATTCATACACTTTAGAGCATTTAGAAATAGAGTCATCATCAATGAAAAAAAATTGAGAATATTAAGAAGTAGCTCAACATTCTCATATTCACATTGAACTCATAAGCTTAGGATTCTTAAACATGAAATCATCATCATCATCATAGAAATATTCCCATCTTTGACATCATTGTTATCATTGTAAAGACATGTCCATCATTGTTGTCATAAGAGCTTATAGAATCATAAATCTGTGTTTGGAAAATACCGACATTTTGGAAAGCATTTATGGATTATCAGAAAAGGAGTCATGCCTTGTATCATGAACTTCTAACTCTTAGAAACAAGGAGGTTATGGAAACATTTATGGAATCAAACATACGAATCATGCCTTTGAAAGAAAGGGACGAGCCTTAACATACCTGTTCAGCCGCCAATTATCTACACTTATTCGTCCGAGCTCGCAAGTCTACATTTAAGAGGATTCACACAATCATTAGACTCATCGTAGTATACTTGTGCTAAGCTTTCAAGTCAAACTATTTATATCCTGCCGAAAATCGGGCAACATCTCCCCGATTTATATGCCTAGCCCGAAATCTCAATTCAGCAACCAACAACAACAACAACAATGCCAATATCAATAACATCATTTCCAACGCCAATATATACCATAAAATAGCCCACACGCTGTTTTCCAACTTCCATAACTAACCAACTTACTATACAATTATTTAACCATTCTATCTTCGTGAATAAATCGGTATTAACGTAAATAGAAAGAGATTCATACCTTATTCTCCTTGAAATAGAAATATCTTAAATAGCCGCTTTGAATCCTTGCTATAATCCACCACCCAACAATACTAGAATTACGATTATGCGCTACCTGAGCCTCGACTAATCAAAATCAATCCAATTCCTCACTTATTTTATGACATAAATACCCCTATATGTGCTGAGCCTCACCCTCTGATTTTTGGATGAAATTAAAGGGGTTTTGACCCTTTTATAAGGAGCCAAAGTCGGTGGAACAGAATTACTCACTGACCTTCGCGAACGCGAGGGTCTCTCGCGATTGCGATGGCCTAGAATATTTCTAGCCATCGGGTACGCGAGCCCCCTGTCGCGAACGCGAAGGGCAATTCTGCCCAGTTCAATCAGGTTTTCGTTCTTCAGCCCATTGACCTCCAATCCTTCCAATACTTCTCATATATGATCTTAGACCCTTATGACCATAAAATAGGCGCATGTTACTCCAGGTCACAATTCATCCGCTTTCCAATTCTCTCATGGCTTACCACATAAACTAATTTTTTCTTGATTATAGCATAAAGGCATGCAATCATGCCTATCCTTGAAAGTGACTCCAAAGTCCACACTTGGGGCGGCCAATATCTATGAATTTCAACGTACAGAACTACAGGGTGTAACACTATTTATCTTGGAAGAAGCTCTATACCTCAATGGTGGTACTCTAAATGCTTATGACATAATTCGGCTTCTGTTACGCTTTATAACCCTTGATGATTACCTAGAATCTTTGACCTTATGTCCATCTTAGGCAGTGACCACTAACCCCTTTAGCCTACCTGCAACTTGTCCGTACTAGCTCATTTGAAGGAGAGACTATAATCCTTAATGACAACTTAGTGACTCAACCTTCGGAGTATTACGCTCGAATGATAAATCAGATCATGAATATAATATACCTTTTCATAAGCTTACGGAGTTTATGACATGGAGTTAATGTATTTTCCAGAAACTTTAGAACTCTTCAACGATACCTCCTGAACCTTATACATATAACTTAACTTAAATACACCTTATGACTCGTCAACGATAAGCCGAAACTAGTCATTTGATTCATGCTATCTTCAGATCTACCTCCCATCAACTACCACCAGAAACTAGTCATACAACTCATCCTACACATCAATCTATTCTCCATTAGGGCTCTCTAGGAGCTATCAACATAGCCCTCCTTAAATGATCCCTCTATACCTAATTCTGACCACATCGAACTAGCGATATAATTGATATTAGCTAATGTCCTACAATACCTTCAACCATACTTTAGAAACCATCCACATTATTCTACCTAATCACATTGACATAACTTATCTTAAGGGACGCTCTACGACCCAACAATAGTAACCTACGTATCATTAATCATGATCCATCTTATGCTACATTCAATAACCTTGACCATCACATGAACACTAACCATAGGGTGGCATTCCTCTTAGCTAACACCCTACTGCCCCACTAATATACTCATAGCTAACAACATTCTTTACCTCATAATCTATCACCAATCAACAATCTCATGAAAGTTAGCCGTTTGCGATCCTTAGAAGTTGCGACGTGACCGGTTTTATTTAACTTTCTACACTTCAACAACGACTAAATAGAACTATCAATATTCATTCATCTTACTCTATGTCCTACAGCCCCTATTTAATGACACCCTAGGAACTCTCCACACCCCTGATCCTAAACATGTTCTGTGCCCCTTTTTGGACGATGTCTTGGAAACTTACTTTGGGAGGGAACTATTCAAACGGAATACCGATACCGAAACATATGACATATATTCAGCTTATGAGACATATAACATGGAAACGATATGCTTTCTTTTTCTAACTCTGGACTTCATAATACATAAGGAAACATTAATAGGATCTGCAAGTTATCAATATCATTCCACCTAAGGGAAAACTCTAGTTCCATCATGATAGCTCGGAACTCGACTTCTGAGAGTAATATGCTTGAGTGACAACTGATTATGGATATAAAATTTCTTAAGGAACTTATAGGACTTATAATATGGAATCAATACACCTATAAACTCTAGACTTCATGATTGGTATAAACAACAATAAAATACGTCGTGCCGTGGTGGCGAGTCAAGGAATTAGCCTTACGTACCTCAAGTCCATCTTTGAATGACTACCACGAGTCAATTCCTTTGATAGATGTCTAACCTTGTATTCGAGCTCAATGAGTTGATGTAGAAACTATCAAGATTAATCTACCATAGTCAATAATTTTCCTCTCCAACATGATGCTGGATACAATTCGTGCTTCTACACATAAATGGACATATGCCTTACACGAGTATATGGACATAGATATCTTATATATTAAGTAAAATATTCTTATCCCTATCTAAATATAGTAACTACTTCACACGTACCCATACAGCTAATAAGCACTAATATGCTAGAACCTTATTCATTATCTAAAGTCAAATGGTCAAATTAAATACCCCTCCATTCAAAAGATGTACAAAATATTTTAATTAAGGTACCTTGAAGTCTAGCTAAAAATATTACGTATGTATATCTTATAAAATTGTGACACAGATGAATATTTCATAAGGAGTAAGACATCTAGAAAATATATTTTATCAAACTCTAGTTTCAACCCAATGTCAAGAGTATAAATTATGTATTATTAATTCTCAAAACGGTAAAAAGATCACTTTCTTTTCTTAGGAGAAAATAATTTCTATCTTTATGATACAGAAAATCCCATTTATAAACTTTCTCATGTCATATAAATAATTTACGGCGTATCCGAAAAGTAGTAATAACAAAAACTAGCTAAAATCATTTTTATCAAATTCTTAATAAAAATTAACTTAAAAGAAAATACACACCATGTCAAAATAATAGCTAACAGAATTACGGTGGTCAAACTTATGAAGTCTTACAATAACATTGTCATAAACCTTCTATAACCTCATAAATGACTTTAATCCCTTCAAGCTTACGTGAACTAACTTACGACGCACTTAACGTAGAAGTACGGGATGTTACAAGTTACACTACTACCATCAGCATTGCCTTAATGCACACTCCACTATTATTCATCTTCTTATATTGAGAAACTTCTTCGGTTTGAAACTTGTAACCATTAACAATGTACTTTTTCATTGTCTTAACTTCATTGCCTGGTCCAAGAGCTATATCTTTCACAAATTGGGAATGTTCTCCTGTATGATAAACCTATATAATAAGGAGGAAAATTAAAATTCAATAACTTATATGTAGCCTACATTTAATGAAATTAGGCAATGAATTTCCACACTTACAAAATCGTACAGCCAATGGGAAAACTTCGAATATATGGATTCATCGCCCTCAAGTTCTACGAAGTAACTGTTCAACATATGCAAGATTTTCATTAGTTTCACCCTTATCAGTTACCCATTTAATTCAATAACATAATTCGACACTCACCAAATATATACTAGAATTTCAGGGCAATTGAGCAAAACATGTATCACAGCTGATTGCCTCTCCATACTACTCAAGGTTCGTTTTGGAGGCTTTTTAGAACCTCATCCTGGTTGATTAAAGATGGACATTGGTGGGTAGTTAGGATCAACCCCACCCACATCATTACGGTTGGGCCTATTTCTCATACACAACACTTGCTCTCCGAAATAATATGAACAGAAATGCACTGTTTCCTTTGCAAGATACGCTTCGCAAATAGATCCTTCAATCTTAGATCTCTGCTTAGCCATTTTTTGCATTTGCCAATGGTCCTGCACATGTTTAATATCAATAGGAACAGTAATTAGTTAACAAAATACATTAAAGAAAGAGGTAGTAAGTTTGGTTCCTTACCTCTCGAAAGGATACATTCACCTAGCTTGAACCGGGCCTCCAAGGCGTGCCTCTTGTAAAAGATGAATGGGAAGATATTCCATCACATCCAAAAACCCACATGGAAAGATATTCTCGAGCTTAGTTGTAATGACTGGCATATTCTGTTCCATTCTTTGAAGGTTTTCTACCGTCAAAGTATTAGAACATAAATCCTTGAAGAACAAACTTATCTCTGTGATTGGTTTCCATATTCTTTCCGGTAGGCGGCTGAATGCAATAGGAATCAAAGTTTCCATGAAAACATGAAAAACATGACTTTTCATACCAATAAATTTTCCTTCATTCATATCAGCACGCTTGTCAAAATTAGACGCATACCCTTCTGGCATCCGCAAATTTTTAACCCATTGACAAATCTCTCGTTTCTCCTCCAAAGTGAATGAAAAACTAGCCTTAAGCTTGAACATTTTATTATTCGCTAACTCTTGCAAGTTCAATTCAGGGCGCCTACAATATTCCTTTAGGTCTAATCTAGATTTTGGGTTATCTTTTGTCTTACCTTTAACATCCATAACAAATGGTTGAACAAATTATCAAAATAATTTTTTTCAATATGCATCAGATCAAGATTGCGCCGTAGAAGATTATCCTTCCAATACGGTAACTCCCGGAATATGCTCTGTTTAGTTCAATTATGTTCAACACTATAACCAGGTAGTCTATAAGGGGCAACTTCTATGACCTTAGGAAAGCGACAAACCCTCCCCCAAATTTCCTCTCCTGACAATGTTCGAGGTGGGGGATCATTTTCAGTTTTATTCTTTCTAAATGCTTGTTTCATTTTCCTAAATTCGTGATTCATAGGCAAGAACTGACGATGATAATCAAACCATGAATTTCTGTGGCTATGTTTTAAAGTGAAAGCTTTACTATTTTCCATGCAATGAGGACAAGCAAGCTTTCCAGTAGTCATCCAACCAAACAACCTCCCATACGCAGGAAAATCGTTAATAGTCCACATCAAAGCAGCACACCTATTGAAATTACTCTTAGTTGATACATCATATGTCACTACACCTTCACACCACAATTGTTTTAACTCATCAATCAAAGGTTGTAGATAGACATCAATCAAAACTTTTGGATTACGGGGACCAGGGATAACACAATTTAGGAATATATATAGGGACTTGTCATACACATCTCGTGCGGTAGATTATATGGAGTAAGAAATACAAAGCCAACAAGAATAGGGTGCAAATGTAAACAGTAGTATGGTGTGAAACCATCCACACAAACCCAAACGAATGTTTCTTGGTTTACTAGCAAAATCAGGATAAGTTCTGTCAAAATGTTTCCTCGCTTCTCCATCCCATGGATGACACATAACACCAGGTGTCCTTCTATTTTCGCTGTGCCATCTCATGTGGGGAGCAAAACTCGGCGATGCAAACAACCTCTTTAACCTAGGTATAATAGGTAAATAATGCATCGCCTTAATTGGAACCATCTTCCCACTAGGTGTCCGCTTATAACGCGCATGTCCACATAATTTACATTCATTTAAATCAACATCTTGCTTATAGAACAACATACAACCGTTTGGACAACAATGAATTCTATCATACGACAATCCTAATTTGGAAACCAATCTCTTTGCTTCATAGTTACTCTTAGGTATATCGAATTCCGACTAACTAGTTCCCCACAAGCTTAATCATCGAGTCCATAGCAAAATTTCCAAGAATATTGGGGTCGATTTGATGTTAATCATTCTAACTGCAACAGACAACTTAGAATGCTGACTCCCTACCCAAAGTGGATGACTAGCCTCTTCTAATTCTTGATAGAAGCACATTGCTTCTTCATTAGGAGGTTCCTCAAAATTTTGCTTAGGTTCAAACCTAGACTGTACGCCAAAAGCCTCATTAGCCATATCATTAACTCTATCATATTGGACATGACTATATTCCTGCGACACACTACTTTCACCAACAACCATATTATAAAATATACCATTGACCCCATCAGTCTCTCCATGACCAGTCCAAACATAATATTTCTTCTTAAACCCACAACTATATAAATGAACCCTAACCGCTTCCGATTTCAAATACTTCATACACCGACAACGAGAACAAGGACACCTAATTAACCTTCATTTTGAAAAGGGTGAAGTGACATTACATGTGTGATAAACCCATCAACACCTTCAACTAATTCATCATGTACACCCACACGATCACTATTATTCATATTATACATCCACATACACATACGATCCATCTACAAAAATATACCCACAAATTATTGAGGTTATAGAAATATATTATAACTTAAGAATTCTAACTTAAAATATAACTTAAGAAAACACAATCCCTACCTATTCTAACTTTGAATTCTCAATAACAATTCTAACTTTAATAACTTATGGATTCTAACTTTAACATAAATTTTAAAAGCACAATCCCAACCAATTCTAACTTTAATAACTTATGGATTCTAACTTTAATTCTAAAAATTGAAAAGTAAATCTAGTCAAATAAAGTCTACATTTTAGTTTAGAGGTTATAGAAATATTATAAGTTAATAATTCAAACCTTGAAAAGCACAATCCCAACCAATTCTAACTAAGCTAACACAAATACATTGACAATGAACATAAAAAATAGCACAATCGCAAGCAAATATATATATATATATATATATATATATATATATATATATATATATATATATATATATATATATATATATATATGTAAACTACTCAAATAAAGTTTACATTTTTTCACAAATTGAACATCAATAATTTAAGAACGCACAATACCTACCAATTCTAACTTTGAATTCTCAATAACAATTCTAACTTTAATAACTTATGGATTCTAACTTTAATATAACTTTGAAAAGCACAATCCCAACCAATACTAACTTTGAATTCTAATAACAATTCTAACTTTAATAACTTATGGATTAAAACTTTAATTCTAAAAATTGAAAAGTAAATTTAGTCAAATAAAGTCTACATTTTAGTTTTGAGGTTATAGAAATATTTTAACTTAATAATTCTAACATAACTTAATAATTCTAACTTTGAAATGCAGAATTCCAACCAATTCTAAAAATTGAAAAGTAAATCTAGTTAAATAAAGTCTACATTTTAGTTTTGAGGTTATCGAAATACTATAACTTAATAATTCTAACTTTGAAAAGCACAATCTCAACCAATTCTAATTTTGAATGATCAATAACAATTCTAATAACTTGTGTATTCTAACAAAAAACACAATCCAAAAAAAAAAAAAAAACTAGTCAAATAATTAAAGTATACATTTTTGCACATATTCAACATCAATAATATTACATACAATGATAACTAAGCTAACACAAATACACTGACAATGAACATAAAATATAGCACAATCTCAACCAAAAAAAATAAATTAAAAGTAAACTAGTCAAATATAGTTTACATTTTTTTCACAAATTCAACATTAATAACATTGCAAATTATTTTTAACAAAGCTAAATAGACTAACATCAGGCCTAAAATCTACAAATAAAACTAAAATTAAAAGAATTTTAAAAGCCCTAATTTAAAAGAAACTAACTTCAATTTATTAAGTTAAAAACGGGTCTGGGGTAGGTGGGGGTGGGCTACGCAGGCGGCGGGGCTGGGCGGCAAGGAAATGGGTGGCGGAGCTGGGCGGACAGGGGTAGGGTTTTAGGGGAATGGGGGTTTTTTGTTTGAGAAGAGAAGGAGAAATGAAGAGTGAACCAGTTTGGCCATTTTGTTTAAAAAAAAATCGACGGACAAAACCGACCCTCTCAGTCGATTTTTTTAAAAAGTTGACCAGCATTTGACCCAAAAAAAATTAAAAACCGAACCGGTCCGTCGGTTTCCTAAAAAAATTGTTTATTAATTTTTTAAAAAACAAAATGAATTGTAAATTATTTAAAATATTTCTAAAACTAAAGCTGATGTTGTCCGTCGGTTTTATATTAATTAGTTGTTTTTTTTTTAATAAAACCGACGTCTGGCGGAAATATATTTTCAAAATTCTGCCAAATAAACTGACATCGTCCGTCGGTTTTCTGATTAAAAAAATTAGAAATGTAAAAAACCAACGCACTGCGTCGGTTTTTTGTCCGTCAATTTTTGGTAGTTTTTTAGTAGTATTTTACTGGTTCCATGGGGTTTCTTCAGTGGGTTTGGTACCTTTGACTTCAAAAGGGAAGGTTTTGCTAGAGGATTGTTAGGTAAACATTTTCGTAATATTGTTACTGATCAGAGAATTTCTTGCCTCTTTGTTTTTTCAGAGAAGGTAAATGTTATATCCCACATTTTTGTGTAATCGTATAATTCAAGACAATCGCGGGAGTACAACAAGCAAGGCCATATTTTCATATTTGTTAAGCATGTGAATGGCTTATGAAGAATTTAGAAGCGGAGGTATCAAGAAAGGTCAAGGGCATAAAGGGAAATTCGTACTACGCCTCATAGAAATACAAAGGAAGGCGAAGGGTAAATTTGGAAGTTGGAAAAATGTTTCATGAATTACAAG
>NW_026718943.1:0-12482 GCF_029784015.1 Lycium ferocissimum | reverse complement strand
GTGGGTTTGGGGGTGTTTGCATTGAAAACTGAGGCACTACTTTGTATGGTGTCCATTGTGAGGTGTACACAGCACTATCTAGCTTTGTAAAAGTATGTGTTCACTCGTGTAAAGATCCGAATCCTAGACAAAGCAGAGACGGATGGAATCGTCGAAAGACTATGACATCACCATTTTGTATCACCCTGGTAAGGCTAAGGTAGTAGCTAACGCATTGAGCAGGAAGTCGACTAGTATGGGAAGTTTGGCTCGTTTGATCTCTTCTGAGCATCCGTTGGCTAGAGAGGTACGTGCATCGCTAATAGTTTTACGAGATCGGATATCTCTACCACAGGCAAGGTGTTAGCTTGTGTTGAGGCACGGTCGTCATTTTTGGAGCAGATTAATGCTAAGCAGTTTGAAGATGCTAAGTTATGTAAAATACGAGATAAGGTGTTGCGTAGTGAAACCAAGGAGGTCGTGATTGATGAGGAGGGCGTGTCGCAAATTAAAAGGCGAGTGTGTGCGCTAAGACAACAAGCCACTTGATTAAGACCATTCCCGACGTTGAGGCTCATAGTTCGAGGTATTCTATCCATCCCGGTGTCACTAAGATGTATCGTGATTTGAAGAAACATTACCGGGTGGACTAGGATGAAGAGGGATATAGTAGTTCGTTGCCGTTGTCTAAATTGCCACCAGTGTGAGAGATGAACATCGAAATCCGGGTACATTTGAAAGAGATGCCCATTCTGGAGCGGACAGAAAAGTTAATGAAGGATTTCCTAAGCGGGTCTTCCGAAGACGTTGTGGAAGTTTGACTCTATCCGGGTTATCGTTGACAAAGTTGACTAAGTCCGCCCACTTTATTCCGTGAAGATAACTTATGATGCAAGTAAAAGTTTGCTTAAGGTTTACATTCCAGGTGCTTAGACTCACTAGGTTCCTATCTCCATTGTCACGACCCAACCCCGTAGGCCGTGACTAAGGCCCGAGCCGGACACTCGTATACATATCCGTTAGACATAATCAACCGAAGCTAAACATAGTAAAGAAGCTGGTGTGAAAAACATACGCCATCTCAAAACGTCACATACATATATCATGGTAACCCGTCTCCCGAGGAGTCATAACCAATCAAAAGATATCATAATACACGAGCCGACAAGGTCGTCACAACGACGGAACATCCCCAAATATATACACAAGCCGATAAGGCAGTGCCACTACATACAACATCCCAATATATACATATACGTAAGCCGACAAGGCCGCCACTACGTACGGAATGTCCCAAAAATAAGTATATAGACACGTACCGAACCACATCTATATATACAAATCACACATACGTGTTTACGTACCTCTAAGAGTATCAATAGTAAAATATGACGGACAGTGGCCCCGCCGTACCCCCGGATAAACATATACATATACATCAAAGACCGTATCGAAAGTCTAGGCTCCGAAACAATGGAGCACTCCAAGACAACCTGAAAGAGAAGTCCTAAGTCAAGGATAACTAAAGCGAGTATCCGTACCGCGTACGTAAACGCCCCCCCCGAAGAAAGCGGGGTCAAGACGAGATATGTATCGAGTATATAAAGCATGAAATACAATAAAGAAGATCATATCTCGAAGTAGAGATTTCAGTGAGACAAGTATGATAATCAAGAATCACTGTACCCGTGCCTTACGAATGAAATCATGCATATCATTATCATATACCATACCCGGCCCATTATCGGACTCGGTGAATAAAGTCGTGTACACGTATACCATACCCGGCCCATCATGGGACTCGGTTCCATAATCATATCATCGTATCGTCATATCATCATATTATCATATCATCATATCATCATATCATCATATACCGTACCCGGCCCTCTAGTGAGGGACTAGCAGAACCATATAGTAAAACAAAGGCGTGATAACATACTGCCCGGACCTCGGCTGAATATACAATAACAAAGATGCACGCAGTAGAATATCATGAGCAACCATATGCAAACTAAACCATCATCTGAGACTCAATAGAATAAGTGGAATAAACTAGCACTCGAGTATCAAAGACGTACTATAGACTATATCAATTAGAGCCTCAGGAATCATAGACACGTATCAATATAATATGAAACCGTTTATGGAAAGTCAAGGACCTTAGTCATTGTAGAGTCTTTAAGAATAGGAACTTTTACGTACCAACTACTATCCAACGTATAGAAGGCTCGAGGGGCAATAGCTCAATTACCTTAAGAGTTCTAACATCAAGAAGTGAATAAGAATCATGAATCACACTCGGAACTTATGAATAGAATTACCCCAAAGCTCATATCATATATCACTTATATCTAAGACATGCCAAAAGAAAGAAAGGATAGCTTTACATACCTTTAACGCTTATCCGTGACACAATACGTATATGTGTCAGCCCTTTAAGTACCCACCCTATATTAAGACGTCAAGAACTATGGTTAACGACTTTAGGTTCAAAACGTATTCCAACGTTAGTAGCTCATTTCTAGAAAATTAGGCGGCATTTCCCCATATTGTCTATTTCCCTTTCATTCAAGCCAAGTATAAAACGATCAAGTTAACATCAACAACCACACGTTCAAGTACTATATCAAAGCTAGCCAAGACAAGATACAAGAATGTCCCGAGATGTACCCGCACAACATTCCAAATCAGCCCACATGTCACAACATTCGATAATAATCTACATACGACTACGACATATTCAAGTCATTCTTAATGATCCATAGTCATAACATTTTCATCGAAACGTACCTTATAAATGCCTCAACCAATACAACAACACAATATATAATCTTAACTATGCGAATCTTCCAATTCAACAAGTATAACATGCCCAAAACAGCCCCTAATTAACACACAGAGATGCCCGCAATCTCAATACGAACGTCCACGAATACACCAAGAAAACCACATATGTTTCTTATACGTTATTTCATACACTCCTTTCATCTAAATTAGTGAATTACTCCAGCAATCACACGACAACAACATCACTCATTCATATGCAAGGAAACTACATTAATATCACAACAAATCCTTACAACAGCCCACAAAACAAATTCAACTTTAACTTTAACCATTTAATTGCTTCATTTTCATCATATAACCCATAACAACAACAACCAACATGCCACTTAAAATTAATTCACCAGTTCCAACTAAACAAATTTCCCCTTACACGGCCCAACAACACTTCAATATCAACATACATAATTCCTTTACTTTTAACACACAATCCTTAACAATAATAACAACAACAACAATCAACCCAATCTAATTTAAACAATTCCAAATCTGTCTATTTCAACGCCAACACTAATCATGCAATTTTCTTACTTCCAATTTCATCTAATACTAATTAATCTCTTCATTACAACACTATTAACTCCAATTACATAACAAAAGAAGAAGTTTTACCTCAAATTTAGTTTGGACAGATTCTACCATCACTTGTACAATTCACACCCCTTCATCTTCTTCAACATAAATCCCTAACCTTGCTGCTCCTCTGTCACACCCCAATTTCCGATAGGGCATGACGGGCACCCGACCCTTACTTAGGGCCGAGCGAACCCGCAAACTCTCGTAATCCACATAACCATACTGGGCCCACAAAACAAAACACGCGCGCAATGAAAATTTTTCAGAAAACAAACATGCCTTTCGTTTTTTTTTCAAAGCAAATAAAATCTCAGCCGTATGAAAACCGTAATATAAGGCACAACATCGCATCGTGGCCGATATAGCCGCTTGCCAAACACATCGGTAGCATAATGCATACAAACACACCGGCTTACATAGCCGCTTACAAAACGTAACCCGACATATCATACACTCGACACTCGTTCGCAAAGTCTCTACTAACATCTCGTATACCATACAAGCACTCGGACTCGGCAAAGCATTCCCGAAGAAATAGAACTCGCCAATCCATCGGAACATCTTCTGCTAACATCACCTACTCATCCGTGGGTACCTGCGTGGCATGAAACGCACCCGAAGAAAGGGGGTCAGTACGAAATATGTACTGAGCATGTAAAGCATAGCATACATCAATCGAGGCCTTAACCGAAGTAAGAAATACAAAAAGTGAGCACAATAACCGGAATACTAAAGGCTTCTATCCGAAACACAAATCGTATCCGGCCCATAACGGACGGGTGACACACGCGAATAATCATCATACTCATACCGTACACGTCATATCCTGATATACGAGATAACATCAACCGATGTGGGATTTGCCTGAACTAACGGATTTGCCTCGACATTGGGTTTGCCTACCATCGGCGAACAAACTCATCATGTCGTCATACATCATCACATATCATATGCGGTCCATGGGGACCCCGCGACGTAACGTGTCGCCACCCTATCTGGCGCCACAACACAGCATAACACCAGAAGTTTCAAATCTCCGTACAACCCCGAACATAACACACCATCACAACATATCATAAGCCATATCACATCATAACTCCATAAACGGAACCCGGCCCTATGGCTAGGTCTCGGGAACCGTAACACAGCATAACACCAGAGTATATCATAGTGCGCACGATCATATACCGGCCCGGATCCGAAAGAGGTAACACGAACGCACGAGCGCATCGTAAGAACCACACGCACGTCGACATCATCTGAGACTCAACCGAATGATCAAAACGAACTCCTCTTTTGAAAATCCAAAACCATAGTCAAATCAAGTTTTCTCCCGAATCTCGCCGGGACATATCAAACCGTCGTTACGTATCAAAATCATGGGCATAAAATCCTTATTTCCAACTCCTATGAGACAAATAAATAATCATGCTTAGGATCGGGGAAAGTGGTCGTATTAAATCCCTTTTAAAAATAGGTCATTTAAAACCGACATAAAAAAGTGTCGCGGACCACGGACGAGCGTCAACCCAATCCGGGCCCCGCCTATAAAAATTTAAGTCCTTACTCGTCATGAAATCATTTGCGAAGAAATCAAAGCGATCCGAGCTCTCTTGAAAGTTACGGTCGTTCGTAGTTTCGAAATCGTTTAGGAACATATTTCTTTTGAAAACAAAACTCTTCAAAATATAACTCTTTGCAACTTTAGAAATTTTAAAGATACAAAAGACGTAAGGGTCATAACTCGACCGCATTAAGGATACTAATATCAAGAAACATATAAGAATCGCTTACGCAACATTTCAAACTCGAATCATATCCAAGACATACGGACCATACTAAGGATGCCAACATCAAAGCAAATACGAATCACAAACATACTCGAAATTTACGAATGGAGTTACCCCGAGGCACAAATCATGTCATACCCTAATCCCGTCTAAGACATGCCAAAAGAAAAGAAGGGTAGACTTCACATACCTCGATTGCTTCCTAAGCTAATCCAAACTCAAGTCTCGGCTTCTCAAAATCTACAATAAGGTCATTATGCATTAACCATTAGTCATAAGCATCGAGAGATCCAATTCCAAGTTTGCACTTTATTTACAGAATTTTGGGCAGCATTTCCCCTATAAATGCAACAACCCCGAGATTTCAACTCGGCTAAATTCATCAACAACAATACCAACAAACATTCTAACAACATCAACCATTTATTCAAAACGCACTTTATCATCAACAACCTTCTTTCGCACAATGCGACGACATTCCAATTACGTTCAAACCAACATATATAATCAATTCAATATCATTGCTCACGCGTTCAAATACCAACTCAAAACCATTCAAACATGATTCAATAACATTTCCAACAATCCACAAAAATATTCAAACAATCCAAATAATATGCCATAGAACCCGAAACCTTCCCAACTCAACATGAACAACCATAACATATTTCTTCCTTCCAAATTCATAAACTTCACTAACAATCCGCACGTTAACAATATTATTCACGTAAATTCCTAAACCATATTAAAATCACATTATCTTCTCTAACAACTTACAAACGACTCCAACTTCCATTTAAATCATTAAACCATCATTTTCATTATGGAATCCATATCAACAACAACCAAAATATTAAATAAAAATTAGTTCATCACTCCAACATAACCAACACCTACACGGCTTCACTTCAACACACCATATTTCATGAATTTCCACACACCACAACACATATAAACCATCCATAACATGTGAAAAGAGGATTAAAACTTACCTTCTTCAACATTTTCTTGTTCCCATGCTCCTCTAATTCCAAATGAAATTATATTCGTGACTATGCCCGCCGGACTTCGATTGGTACTTCATTACTTGAAATCTCACTCAAAATCCTCAATTGTTGTGATGTATATTTGCTCCCTTTTTTGCTGAATTTTCTGGAAATTTTTGGAAGTTTTGGATGAAAAAAAAATGAGATTTTAACCCTTAAAACGGACTGCGGAAGTCGGTTTCACCGTATCGGAAGGACAAAGATCGTAGCGCATCGTAGCGACCGTAGCGGTGCCGCGGGAATACTGTTTCTGCGTCGACAGTTCAGTTTGTAACATCTATAATTCTCTACTCCGATGTCCTATCAATGAACGGTTGGTTGCATTACAAACTAGACTCGACGAACTTCATTTTAGGACTTTGAACCACCTTAAAACTCCACATATACTATGAGATATGCGCCTCCAAAGTTAATTAAAATCCGTCCCGCGTTTCTCAAATTTTCGTCGAACTTATTTTCTTCAATTTGCTCAATCCCGAAATATTCCGAAATTCTCCATACATGATATTTATCGCTTATTACACTAATAATGGCCATGTTCCCGTGTTTCAAAATATTCTTTCCCGATTACGACTTACGAGATCGTAATTCACCCTTTTTCTTCGTTGTTACGTACTTTTCATGGCTTGTGCCTTTCAAAACATCTCATTACTACGATGAGGTACACGTCAAACTCATGCTCTGAAAACGCGGGGTATAACTTCCTCTTAGTACTTAGAACACTTAGAAAATAAGTTACAACTCCTCCTTCACAAAACTTGAATTGGCCGTGAGCTATCAGCCATGGTTGTTCATGCTTCCTTCTTCATTTCAAGGTGAATTTTAGCAACTTATTGGTGTTGAAAAGGGGCTGGCCATGAGCTTCAAGGGCTGCTGCCATGGCCGTGACTCTCTATATATTTGGTGAAGATGAGAGCTTCTCTCTCTAGTTCATCTTATGGAATGAAATCTGATTTGCTTGGTCATCACTTTAGCTTATATATGCGGCCCTATATTGGTGACACATGTCCACCCACAATGACATGTGTCCCACTCAATCAGCAGCCAATTAAGCATTCAGCCACATATTTTCATGGGGCCCACTTAGTGCACTAATGACTTGATTAATATTAATTAATCACTAATCCCCACTTAATAATCTAATCATGGTTAATTAATCCCTAATTTCCACTAATATTTCTACACTAATAGAAATTTGTAAGCAAGTCGTGCCATATTAATATCGGGGATTAAAAGTTCTTGTTTCATATCCCAAAATAATCTTGTCCTTGGACTTACGTCGATTAGTTTACGAATAATTCATCGTATAAAAATACGGGATATAACATCCTTCCCCCCTTTAGAACATTCGTCCTCGAATGTTAAACCGATCCTATAAGGTCTTATAATAATTTCAAAAGGACTCTCCTTCATTACTATAACATGTAGTCTCATCTACCAATCAATATAGTCAGTGAGGAATTTAAATTACCTGCAGGCGTAGGGAACACGTAAGGATACTTATTCTTCATCTCCTCTTCGGCTTACTAAGTCATCTCTTCCCTGTTATTATTCTGCCACAATACCTTGACGGAAGCCACATCCTTAGTACGTAACTTTCTCACTTGACGATCAAGTATAGCTATAGGGTTCTCCTCGTAAGACAACCCCTCCGTTACCTGGACATCATCCACGGGGAATACTATAGAAGGGGTCACCAATACATTTGCGAAGCATCGACACGTGAAAGACTGGATGCACTGCTTCCAAATCAGATGGTAGGTCCAACTCATAGGCAACCTTGCCTACCCTACGAATAATCTGATAAGGCCCAATATACCTCGGGCTAAGCTTCCCTTTCTTACCAAATCTCATTACACCCTTCATGGGTGACACGTTCAAGAACACCCAATCACCAATCTGAAACTCTAAGTGTCGACGTCCAGTATCTGCATATGACTTCTGTCGACTTTGGGCTGCTAATAACCTTTCCTGAATAAGCTTCACCTTATCAACAGCTTGCTGAATCGTATCTGGGCTAATTAACTTAGTTTCTCCAACATCGAACCAAACAATAGGTGACCTGCACTTTCTGCCATACAAGGCCTCATACGGTGCCATCTGGGTACTAGAATCGTAGCTATTGTTATAAGCAAACTCAATAAGTGGAAAATGATCGTCCCAGTTACCTCTGAAGTCAATAATACAGGCCCGCAACATATCTTCTAGCGTCTGAATAGTACGCTTTCGTCCGCCACCGAGGGCATCTGCTAAGATTCCCTTGTGTCCCAATCCCTTCCGGAATGATCTCCGGAAGTTAGGCGCAACCGAGCTCCTCCTCGTCCGAGATCAGATGTGGGAACCCCATGAAGTCTCACTATCTCCTTGATATATAATCTCGCATAGCCCTTAACCGGATAAATAGTCTTGTCGGGGAGAAAGTGGGGCGATGTTGTCGGCCTATCCACAATAACCCGTATATGGAAGGTGCGACAGGTAAGCACGTAATGAAGTCCATATGTCACGACCCAACTAGGGGCCGCGACGAGTACCCGATACTTGTACCGGGCACCCCCTGTCATATGTCCTGTTCTTATTACTAAGTGGGCCGTATGAACACTGGCACTTTTTTTTTTTTCCACAACATCGCCGATAATAGCATACATGTAAACGAGTAGTAATGATCAACTGTACTGACATATCACACGGCGACAAGGACAACTAGGTTATGAACATCTGACTGTACATATCTGTCTACGAGCCTCTAAACAAAATACATGTGATTACAAGTGACTGACTGTGTTTCAAATATATACATAAGAGTAGTACCCAAAAATAGTAGCTCCGGAACAACTGGAGCGCCTCTCGATGTACAGCTGGGAAAGCTCCTAGGGATCGAGCCCGTCAACACCGTCGACCGCGTGGCATGAGACGAGCCCCCCGAAGAAAAGTGGGTCGCACGAAGCGTGTACCGAGTATGTAAGCCATGGAAATAATTCAATGAAACATGTAACATATGAGCAATAACAACGTGTGAGACCAAAGATCATATAGTGAGATAAAGGATAATGCGGCACGTAAGTGCCTTTCGGCGGATGTCATGCTTGCTTATCATATACTTTTATTCAAAACATTTCGTGTCATATACATGTGAAAATAACAAGTCATGTCGCCGAAATACGTGGCTTCCACATGTGTCCCGCGTCCGGGCATCCCGCGTCCGGGATGGAATTACGCCACCGACTGTGTGGCAATGCGTCTATAGCGCAATGTATCCATTCCCCAAAATTCCCCATTTTCATATACATATCATATACATGTCATATACATATCATATACATGTCATATACATATCATATAAACCCATAAGAAGAAAGTCATGTGTCTATCGGGGTGACGTAAGGTCGGTAGCCCCCGATTGCCTTATGGAATAACCACGGTCGCTTCGTCTCACCTTGAAGGAACAATCATTATAAGGCGAGACTATCAATGAATAGCAACACCATAAGAAAACATAAAATAAGATTATAAAGTTTCAATAAAACAAGTAATGGGAATCCGGTATGCACGTATATCGAGACTCGAGTGACAAACATGAAAACACGGTCATTATGTCCCATTGGGTCATCCACGAAGGTTTCAAGACATTTCGATTTCAATTCCAAGGGTCTCGGACGTTTGAACATCATTTACTTAAAGCACAAGTTTTGGGTTCAATTCTCTTTCGAATGAATAGTGAATAAGTTTAGGTGTCGTTTCCGAGGGTAGGACTTTTCCCGAGGGTCGGATTTTGACCTATACTAACTAGGACATGCCATATGAAGAAGAGGTAGGCTTTACATACCTTTACGCCTTATCCACGTCTCCAAACTCAAGCTCCAAGTTCGCCAAAATCTACAAATTGGTCATGTTTACCAAACATGATTAGTGCCTTTGGAATTGAATTCTTAAAATAAAACTTGGCTACTCTAATTTCGGCACCTCCTATAAATACTCCATCCACCAAGTTCAACTTGGCCCATTTCAATCAACAATAATCCGGGAATTCAACCCGGCCAAACTAACAACCAACAATACCAACAACAATATAAGCAACATCAACAATCGACTAAAACGCATTCTAGCGCAAATAGTCTTATTTTCCAAATAACCCAACAACTCCAAATCCAACGTTACACTTACAATCCAATATCAATATGTTCATATTCGCATACTAATTTAAGGTCATTCAAACATAAACCAAGAGCATTTCAAACTATATATCCAATATTCAACAATTCCAACAATTTCCATACAATTCGATATAATTTAATACAATATAATTCGCATAATATTCCAACAATACCATCAACATACTACTTACCACATCTTCCAATTTATGAAACAACAACAACATTTTTTTCCTTTCTTCAAATTCAATCACAACAATCAAATTTTCATTCCTCCAAACCATTAAATCTTTATTCTAACACCATAAAACCTACCATTACAACAATTTCCATTCTAAATAAAATCAATTCATCACTCCTTACCATAACCTAGCATTCGGCCAAGCCACCCCTTAAACATACTTTTCATGAACTTCCATATTTTCCATACACTACAACAACCAACACAACACAACACAACATAACATAACATATACTACACCTACACGGCCTAGCCACACACACACACACACACTTCCAACACATGAATTTCATCCATTTTCATAATCCACAACATGCATAAACACTCATAACATACAAAAGGAGGAATTAAACCTTACCTTTTCCTCAACTCTTCACTTGACTCAATTCAACAACTTGTATGAATATGTGTTTTCTTGCTCCACAAACCACTTCAACTTACTAAAGACTCTTCAAGGGATTGTTTGGCTATGAAGAAACAAGTTGGAACCTCTCTCTTTCTCTTTCTTTTTTTTTTTTCCCACGGTTTTTTTTTTTTTTTTTTTTTTTTCAACCTTGGCCGAAAGGCCTTGCTCTTCTTTTCTCTCTTTCTTGATTTCTTGTTTCTTGAAAATTCTAGGGGAAATAAGATGACTAAGTCATCTTTCCTTTATATATATACTTAGCTCTCTAATAAGAAAGAAACATATTACCCCTAAGCTTGGCTTGATTCCATTTGGCCACATATTGCAAGTGGGGTCCGTGCCAAGTGGCCATTTTCTTGAAATTTCTGTGAAATTCCTTCTATTTCATGAAAACATTTTCCCTTTGTAGTTCCAAATTTGCCCCTAGCCTTTCTCCGTATTTCCATGAGTCGTTTTGCAATTTTACCTTTTACCCCCGGCCTTTCTTAATATTTCAACTTACAATTTTCCATACGCAACTTGTCTCACTCGCCTTGACTTACCCGAGGGTACAAAATACGGGATGTAACATCCTCCCCCTTTAGAACATTCGTCCTCGAATGTTGAGCGCTTTATCGGGTGTTACCACACTCGGGGAGGGTTTCCTTATGGTTGTCGTACACAATTACCTAACACGTCCGTTCGGATACTTGGTTGACTTATACTTTCTTGTTATCCTCTCATTCACAACATTTCCAACCACTATTTAAACTTGCCCCGATTCTGGGCGTGCTATACTTGTTCCTTTTTTACCAGCCCAATCCAACTCGGTTTACGCAACCTCTATTACGTCTCCCGGTCATCCCATATACTTTAATATATCTACGGCTACCCCAACTTCACATTCGTCCTCTATCTTATAATACAGCTCAGATACTTCCGTGGGTCACCATCATGGAATTGCTCCCATTCCGGCATCGCTAACCCCGAAACGTTATCGTATTCTCGTATCTTAACGCTAACATATTCGCATCCACCTCTCCCGCACGGCTTTGTCACGTAATCCGGGCGATTGGGGTACTAGTCACTTTCGACACGCCTTCGGAACGCATTGTTATGGCCCGTACTTTGTACGTTTGGATATTCGAAGTCGTCGTGGGAAGCTAAGAGACGAGACCATTTCAAAAAAATTATTTTGGTGTTTAGGTTGTTATAAATACAATCTATGACTATTATTGCATGGGAAATATTAAGAAAGGCCAAAGTGATAAAAAAAGAGAAATTTGCAAAAATGGCCAATGGAGATAATGTGGAAGGTTGTGACAAAATCGTAATATTGAGAAAAGTCGAGGGGCAAAATGGTCATTTCACGGGCATTCATGAAAATTCCACAACAAGGGGCCATATTGGCCATGTGACTAATAAACAAAATAAAGAAAAAGATGACTAAGAAGTCATCCTTTTTAAGAAAAA